>NW_020837997.1:5436114-5511241 GCF_003676395.1 Aethalodelphis obliquidens | reverse complement strand
ATATATATATTCTTTTTCAGATTCTTTTCCGTTATAGGTTATTTTAAGATATCAAATATAGTTCCATGTGCTACACAGTAGGTCCTTGTTGTTTATCTATTTTATATATACTAGTGTGTATCTGTTAATCCCAGTCCCCCACTTCTCCCTTTGGTAACCATAAGTTTGTTTTCTATGTGAGTCTATTTCTGCTTTGTAAATAAGTTCATTTGTCTCATTTTTTTAGATTCCACATGTAAATGATATCATATGGTATTTGTCTTGCTCTTTCTGACTTACTTCACTTAGTGTGATAATCTCTAGGTCCATCCATGTTGCTGCAAATGGCATTAGTTCATTCTTTTTTATGGCTGATTAATATTCCATTGTATATGTGTACCACATCTTCTTTATCTATTCATCTGTTGATGGACATTTAGGTTGTCTCCATGTCCTGGCTATTGTAAATAGTGCTGCAATGAACATTGGGGTACATGCATCTTTTCGAATTATGGTTTTCTCCAGATATATGCCCAGGAGTGGGATTGCTGGATCATATGGTAGTTCTATTTTTAGTTTTTTGAGGAACCTCCATACTGTTCTCCATAGTGGCTGCACCAATTTACATCCCCACCAACGGTGTAGGAGGGTTCCCTTCTCTCCACACCCTCTCCAGAATTTATTGTTTGTGGATTTTTTGATGATAGCCATTCTGTCTCAGTCTCACTTTAAATAACAGCTTTCTTTAGACAGAATTTGCATCCATGAAATCCACCCCTTTAAAGTGAATAATTCACCGTCTTTTAGAATATTCATAAGGTTGTCCAATGATCACCAACATCAAATTTCAGAACATTTTCATCATCCCCCAAAGAATCCCATACCCATTCTGGGCTATAGTTTTCTGGGTTCAAAACAAAATAAAACAAAACAAAATGACTTGGCCCAGACCTTACCTGACCAGCTCAGGTAAAGCTGATGACACCTGCTTTGGTCTCCCCATGGAGGACTCACCTCCATGATAATCAGATTGGGCACAGGCAACAGCCAATCAGAGTTCAGGGACCATAACCCCGGAGTAGGACCCTGGGGCTCCTCTAGGTGCCCAAACCACCCCTTTAAATGCTGGTTCAAGAGGAGGTCCAGGATGGCTTGGAGGAAGCACCCAGTGTGCTCCCTGGGCCCTCAGGGAGACTAGGAATAGTGGCTATATACCAACTGGAATAGAAATATTTCACAATTGTAACAGTCCAGAGAGTGAACAGCAACTGCGATTATAACCTCTCAGTTGGAGTTTTCTTCTTTTAAACACTAGCTTCCCAATTAGACCTTGAGCTATTTAAGAGCAGAATCAGTTATCTATGTGGCCCCAGTGCGTGCGTGGCCATACCATGGGTGCTCAATACATGTTCGTCAAACTGACATTTAAAGCCTGGTGAGTAACAAGGTTTGGGGAAAAAAAGATGGTGAGGCTGGTTTTCCCCATAATGAGCTTGCAAGGAGAGTACTCCCTTTTGTAGGGGTGCAGCTCATTGGACAGTGATGTGGTTAAGAGGTGGAAACCTGCACTCAGCCATGTTACCTCCTTGCTGTGTCACCTGGAATGGGCTTGACCTTTTTATGTTAGCTGGTCTGTAAGTTGAAGGTGATAATAGTTCCTCCTCAGTCTTAGTTTGGGGTCTCTGGAGGCAGATCCTGGGGTAAGAATTCAAGTGCAAATAATTATTTGGAAGGTGATGCCAGGAAACACCAGGAGGGAAAAAGGGAGGGAGGTGAGGGAGAGAAGGCAGCTGGTGAATTGTATGTTATCAGTCCAGTTACCGCTGTGGACAACGGGGGCTCTGTTCCACCAGTGGCCTCTGGGGGGCAGCAGAGCGCACACTCTTCAGGGTCACCCCACTTGAGTGGAGAGGGAGCTGGGGTATTTATCCACCAGTTCTCATCTGTTGCTGGTTGAGGACATTAATTGCTTCTGAGGATGTTAACCACCCAGCACGTCTGGCTGTCCTCCCTCCCTCAAAACTCACTGGGGGGATATCATGGGTGGGACACCAATAGCAGCTGGCATAGGGTTCTTATGAAAATTCATTGAAATAATGCATGAAAACCACAGGTCCTCAGTGTTGGGTGCTATTATCTCTGAAGCTGTAGCTCCCAAGCTCAATGGAAAGAAGGCTGATCTATTCATTAGGGTAAGGCAAGGCTGCTGTAACAAAGAGGTCAATACTAATTCAATGCCATGAAGGGGTTAGGAGCTTATTCCTCTCATTTGTTATAGACCAGGTTGATGGTGTGGCTCTGCTCCAGGCAGTCATTCAGGGGCCCAGGTTCCTTCTGTTCTGTGGCTTTACCATTGCAGCAGATGCTATGGATGCTCACCCATACCCCCCTGGCACTTAACCATTTCTGAACCTGCCAGCCGCATTCTCAACAGACAGCACCTGTATTTCTTTGCCTGAGAGCATTTCCTGGCAGCTGGAGCTCACTGTGTGTCCAAGCAAGACAAGCCTGAAGTGCTAGGGAGCTTACCCTCTCCGGGTAACAGCTCCAACCAATGACTGCTGAGGCTTGGTGGATAAATGCAACTCCCTCCCCCTCAGATGGGGTGGCTCTAAGTCGTGTGTTTTATGCTGCCTTCCAGAACTCTCCAGCAGGATTGTATTCCAGGCGCCCATGGTGGTAACTGGCTGCTTTCCCTACTCTGTCTTACTTCCCCACTCCCCTGCTATATATTTTTTTTTCTGGGATCACTTCACAAATAAATATTTACACTGGAATCCTTGTCTCAGGGTCTCCTTTTGGGGAACCCAAGCCAAGATACCATCCTCTAGGTATTGTCATTTTCTGGCTCACCAAGGATGACAGCCAAATGAGAAGAGATGTCCCTTTCCTTAAGGTCCAGAATAGGCACCTAAAAGTTCTGCTTGCATTTCACTGTTCACATGACCATAGTGAATCACAAGGGCAGCTGGGAAATGTAGTCCATCCTTATGCTAGGATATTGGTGAACATGACTAATCTCTTCTGCAAAGGTGATTGATCGAGGATGAAAACTTGACAACCTTTATGCATAAAGGGCGGGATTCACTTGTGGATAACGTCATGTTCATAATCATGTCTTCCTCCCTGGGTTAACCTAAAAGTTCCTTTTTTGGCTCATTTCCAGGAGCAAAACCAGTTCCCAGCCCTGAAATCTTAGTAGTATAGCACCTGAACAGAGAAACACAGAGAAATCTGCCTTTTTTTTTTCTGATTAGATGATACATCTATGGATTAAATGTCTGGACTCTAAATCACCTGCTCCCACCCACGCCTGCCAACCAGACAGTCACAGAGCCCCAAAATATGTATGCGTTTTTTAAGTTAGGTTGACCTAGTATTTGTACCCAATTTTCTTGGAAGCACTTTCTGACTCAATATTCTTTAAACGGCTTAAAAATATTTTTAAAGTGAGCTCTATTTTCATTTTTTGTGGGGGGAGGGGAGGTTGCTGGTGAAGCTTAAACACTGCACCTCCTCTTTTCTCTAGAGGAAGCAGGTATGGGTGGGAATGTCTCCAGCCTGCCAGGCAATGCATCCAGTGCCCAGAAAAGCTGGTTCTTCATCCTTTTTGCCTTGGAAGCATTTTTTCCCCACCACCGCAGCATCTTGCCAGCCAGTTCTTCCATGCTCTTCTTTTCCTGCCCCGACTCAGAGCCTTTTTCCAAAGGTCTCAGATTAAAAAGTGCTGAGGCCAGTGTCTCTAAGTGCTCTGCCCTCCTGTTGTCACAGCCAAGGGAGCTGGCAAAGATGGACTAACTCATTCCTCCTCAGGGGGACTAGCAACCTGGGACCGTGGTTCAACCTAGGGCTTTAGCCCCTCCTAATTCCCAATAGCAGCCCTCTACCAGCTAACACATCATGCTCTTTTATTATTTATTTATTGCATTAAAAAGTCTTTAAAAAATGAAATGTAAGATGCATTGGGCAAGAAGTGCAAAGCACATATACTTTAAGGTTGCCTGCATTACCAGGCAGATTCTCAACCACTGCGTTGAGGCTGGTTGAATTTTTACCAAGGGAGGCTGGTTGAATTTTTACCAAGGTATACAACAATGTCAGCATCACTCACATCCAGTTGTAGAACAGCCCCGCCCCTGACAAGGTTCCTCAGTGTCCCTTCCCAGTGCCCCCAATTATTCTATTACTATTGATTAGGTTTACCTATTCTTGAACTCCCGATAAATGGAAACCCCCACTGTGTTCTTTTGCACCATGTATGTGGGATCTTAGTTCCCCAACCAGGGATGGAACCTGTTCCCCCTACATGGGAAGCACAGAGTCTTAACCACTGGACCGCCAGGGAAGTCCCCCCGCTATGTTCTTATACTTTGCCATAGACAGTTGCCATTTTCCCAGTTGTAACTGTGACTAAAAACATCTTTAGGAAACTTTGCTCTTTTTATTGACTTATGACAACAGTAGCCAGCTTTTACATAGTGCTTCCTATGTGCCAGACACAGGTCTGAGTGTCTTGCATATATCAACTCTTTTAATCCCCACACAACCCTGCAAGGTAGGTACTAAGATCATGCCCACTTTCCCAATGAGGAAACTGAAGTACAGATAGGTTAAGTGACTTGCCCAAGGTCACACAGCTGAATTTGGCAGAGCTGGTGTTCAAACCCAGGCAGTCTGGCTCTGGGATTAACCATTAAGCCTTACAGCCCCTCGAGTTAGGTGTGGTGGCCCTTGAGAGGGTCCCAAGTATCCCACCTCTTGGTCTTCATGCCCTTGTGTAACCCCCATCCCTTGAGTGTATACTGACCTAACGATTCACTTCTAACAACTAGAATACAGCAAAGTGATGGGATATGACTTCCCATCAGGTTACAAAACGCTGGTGGCTTCTGTCTTCCCTTACTTTTGTGCACTCTGGTTTGCTGGCTCTGAGTAAGCAAGCTGTTGTGAGCTGCCCTGTGGAGAGGCCCATGAGGCAAGGAACTGAGAGTGATCTCTGGCCAGCAGCCTGGGAGGAGTTGAATCCTATCAACAACCACATGAGTAAGCTTGGAAGTGGAGCCTTCCTCAGTTGAGCTTTCAGATGAGACCTCAGCCCTAGGTGATGCCATCTTGATGACAGTTTCATGAGAGAGCTTGAGGCAGAGAACGCCCTCTCAGCTGTGCCAGAAACTATGAAATCATAAATGTTCACCATTTTACACTAAGTTTGGGGGTAATTTGTTATGTAACATTTAATAACTAAATGAGCCAAATAAAGGCATGAGGTTGTTATGCAAATATGACTTCAAGGCACAACCACAGTCCCAAATGCAAATCCAGTCGAAGCTCCTAAGCCTTTTCAGTGTAAAAATTCCAGAGCTGCTTAAGCTTCAAGGCCTAGTTTAATACAAAAGTCCAATCCCACCCTTAACGCCAGTGGTTCGATCCAAAATTGCTAAAAATCTGGCTGTGATGGTCTTGTGCCTAGCGGGGCAGGAAGTACTGCACATGCTATCTTTTTTCCCCCTCCAATATATGCTTTCCTATGAAATCAAAGAAGTCTCATTTTTTAAAAAAAAATCAGTGTTTTTGAAATGACTGAATTTATCCTTTAAACCCCACCCCCACCTCAAGATAATCCCCATTAATGGTGGCAATGGTCCTTTAGAACTTTTCCTGTTTGTGTGCTGAAGCGAAATTAGCATAATACATACCTATTGTTTCGGAATGTGTTCTTTTCCACTTAATAAGGGATGATGATGTTGTCTTTTTGCTGTGGGCTAGGATTTGTTCCAAAACTTCCCTCCACATTTTTGAATGAGCACCTACTATATGCTAATATGTGTTCCAGGGCTTGGAATCCATCAGTGCCTTCCTTTGAAAATATTTTTTTAAAAATCCCTGACCTGTTTCTGCTTTATTTTTGCTCCCCTTTCTCATCTGTATAATGGGGATGATGCTAGGACCTTCCTCACACAGTTTGGAGAAGGATGAATTGAGTTACTCTATATCAAATTGTTAGCCAAGTGCCTGGCATAGAGTCAGAGCTATACTTATTAGCAATTGCTATGATTGTTTCTCCTTTATCTTTTCCTTCTTTTCTTCCTCCATCCATTTCTCTTTTGCATGCCTTCTCCCTTTTCCTTTTCATAGGGAGGAAGTGTGGTTGAATTCCGACAGTGTTTTGTGTGGGTCCATTACCAGGGGCTGGGAAAAGAAGAATGAACTAAATTAGAAGATGCATTTGGCTAGCTCAGGGAGCAGTGGTGGAGAGCTGGAGCCGGCTGGAATGAAACGGACACATCTTCCTCCCTTTTCCCATCCGATCTCCCCCACCCCCTCCTCAGACAAATTATTTCTCATTGTTTCCGGGGATCCAGAGGAGTTGGTCATGGCAGGTGGGCACTGGGGGCCGTGGCTGGACACACACAGCAGAAGAAGAAAGAACGGCAGGCTGCTGGCAAGAACCACCCACTCCTTCATCTGCCTGTCTCCGAGGTCCCTCCGTTCCCTTCCCACACACCTTGCCTGCTATTTAATTGGAGGAGAGAATGCACGCATGAGCCCTGAAGCCACCATCAATGGTACAGCCTTTGCTTTTCTTTCCCTGTTTAAAAATAAATCCATTGTCAGAGGAAGGTGACACTTTACTATTTAATCATTCACTTACTCATTCATTCAACACAACAGCTATTTACTGGGTGCCGCTGGGGTCACAAACATAAAAAGGCCCTAGTGCTTCCTCGCCAGGAACAAACGGTCTAGTGCAGCCGAAACACAGATCAACAGTCATCACGGGGTTAGACAAATGCTGCAGGGGGGGAACATGCAGAGTGCACTGGGAACCCCTAGGTTTGCTCTGGGGAATCATGGAAGCCTACCCAGTGGAGGAAGCATTGAACCAAGGTGTGAGTGACGAAATGAAGTTTGTCAGGCTGATAAATGTGTTGGTCTTGAGGAGGGCATTTCCTATGGATGGGGTATCAGTCGACATTCTTTTAGTGTAAGAGGTGGAAACACAACACAAAGTGACTCAGGTTTAAAAAAAGGGTGGTGGTGGTGAATTTATTGACTCAAATAATTTTAAAAAAAGGTTTCAGGAATGGTTGCGTCCAGGGACTGAAGTAAAGTTAGGTTTTAGGAATGGCTGCATTTGGGGGCTAAAACGAGGTCATCAGCCTGTGGTATAATAAAAAAATATTGGGGCTTTGTTCCTAGGTCCCAGCACTCAGCTCCTAAAACCCTTGGAATCTCTGAAGTGATGAGTATCTTTGGTATGCTAACGCGGTGACTTCTGGCTGAGGGGCTCCTGTCTGCCAGCAACTGTTCTAGATGGAAGGGGGGCAAAGATAAGATGGAATCCCTCCTCTCAAAGGGCTTATGTTCTAGATGGGTCAGGCAACCCTGGTAAGATAGGGATACACAGGGACTCTAGGGGGGACTGGTTGATTCTATTGAGAAACGTTAGAAAAGAATTTACAAAGTGTGTGATTCTTCATGTGGGTTGGTGTGTGTCAAACACTCAGAGGGTGAAAGGGTTTCCAGGGTAGAGAGAGCCTGGTACACAAAGGCCTTGAGGTACAACATATCTTAGGTACTAGAGGAATGGAAAGTGATGGAGCATAGATACCTGTGCTTCTCCAAAAAGCCTGCTCACCTGATGTTCTGGGGAACTTAAATGCTCTGAGGGTAGGTATTTTTAAAAGCCCCCTGGGGATTCTAACGGGCAACCAGCATCTCTGGGTTAGAATTTATGGTTCAAGAAGGATGCAGCCAGATAGGGATCTGGTAGACGGAAGTAAAGGCAAGACTTTTGACTTTATCCAGTGGGCAAAGGGCAGCCTCTGGCAACAGTGTAGATACTGGGTGGGAGGCACGGAGGCCTAGAGCAAAGGAGTTTAATGTAGAAGCAAAAGAGAGTCATTGAAAGAATTACCATATGACCCAGGAATTCCACTTCTGAGTATATACCCATAAGAATTGAAAGCAGCGTCTTAAAAGAGATATTTGTACACCGTGTTCAGAGCAGCATTATCCACAATAGCCAAAAGGTGGAAGCAACCTACGTGTTTATCAATGGGTGAAAGGATTAGAAAAAGTGATACATGCATATAATGGAGTATTATTCAGCCTTAGAAAGGAAGGAAATTCCGACATATGCCACAACGTGGATGAACCTTGAGGACATTATGCTGAGTGAAATAAGCCAGTCATAAAAGGACAAATACTGTATGATTCTACTGATATGAGGTCCCTAGATTAGTCAAATTCATAGAGACAGAAAATATGCGTGTCCTTAATGCCACTGAGCTGTACACTTAAAAAAAATTAAAATGTTAAATTTTAGGTTATGTGTATTTTACCGCAATTTAACAAAAAGGAGAGTCACTGAAGAATTTGTGAACCAGAGAGTTCCTTGAGCAGACGTATGAGTTAGAAAGAGCCCTCTAGGGGCAATGTGACAAATGACTGAAGGGAATTAATAGGGAGGATACTGCAATAGTCCAGGCAATTGATGTTGCAGGCCTGAACTGAGTGGTAATGGGCTAGAGGAATATTTGACAAGTGGCTGGTGGATTGATTGAATAGTGGTGGTAAAGAAGGCTTTGAATCTGTTTAGTTCTACTATTAATGTTTGTAAAAACTTGTATCATCTGGACTAGGATTCCCAGCAGGGCCTAAACTGGGATTCTGAGTTTGACAGTTTCAAATGAACTATTGCACTCTTGGCCTACCTTTCTGGCAAATCCGTACAGATTTGCTTAAACTGGTACACGTGGGGCCTGCGTGAAGAAAGTTTTATGTGGCTGGACCAGGTTAGGGTGATGGGCTGCAGGTCACAGCCAACACAGGCTGATTGAACAGCAAGGGAAGGTACTGGCTTTCACGACTGGAAATACAGAAGTGGTGTGGGCTTCAAGATGGGATCGATCCAGCACTATTTTCGTCTCTCAGGGTTCCAAGATCTTAGGGTGGGTGCCATTGCAATTGGGGCTACCTGCTTCCCTGTTTATGCCCAATGGAAGAAAGAGGGTAGTTTCCTACAGGTCTTTTAAGAGACAAGGATTCCTTGCAGATGTCCCCAGGAAATTTTCCTGTGGGCTTTATTGTCCAAATTAACACGTGTGGGGCAAATTGTGGTCACAGCTGATCATTCAACAGGGCTTGAGGCAAATTCTACGATGTCACATGGAGTTGGTTAGGAACTAGGTTGGGTTGGGGGAACTTAGCAGCCGCAGGGGTCAGACACCTACATCATCCCATCATTCCATGGAGGTGTGCCAAGGCCCAGGCACCCTGTTGGACTGCAGTGGGGAGCCTGCAATTCAGGATACATGGCCTATAGCTGGTGGAGAGCGGCACTTCAGGTGAGGTGAAGGCTCTCTTTCCTCCAGGCAGATACAGTCTACTCTGGGGAGCATGTTTAGGAGCACGTAGGTTCAACTGTTTTAATTTTCAGAAAACTTTTTAGGGACTTCCCTGGTGGTGCAGTGGTTAAGAATCCGCCCGCCAATGCAGGGAACACAGGTTCGAGCCCTGGTCTGGGAAGATCCCACATGCCGTGGAGCAACTAAGCCCGTGCGCCACAACTACTGAGCCTGCGCTCTAGAGCCCGCAAGCCACAACTACTGAGTCCACGTGCCACAACTACTGAAACCTGCGTGCCTAGAGCCCATGCTCCGCAACAAGAGAAGTCACCGCCATGAGAAACCCGCACAACGCGATGAAGAGTAGCCCCACTCGCCGCAACTAGAGAAAGCCCGCGCACGGCAACGAAGACCAAATGCAGCCAAAAATAAAAAACAAATAAATAAATTTATTTAAAAAAACAAACAAAACTTTTTATCATGAAAATGTTCGAACTTACCAAAATTGGAAAGAATCATAAAAACAACCTTCACGTACTTACTTCCTAACTTTAATAACTATCAACATTAGGTACATCTGGTTTCTCTATGACCCCACCTACTGTCTGTACTTTGCTGGATTATTCTAAAGCAGAGTCTAGGCATCATATCATTGTACCTGTTAATCTTACAGCATATATCTCTAAGAGATAAAGAGTCCATTAAAACATAAAAAACAAACTTATGGTTACCAAAGGGGAAAAGGCGGGGAGGGATAAATTGGGAATTTGAGATGAACAGATACACACTACTATATGTAAAATAGATAAACAACAAGGACCTACTGTATAGCACAGGGAACTATATTCAATATCTTATAATAACCCATAATGGAAAAGAATCTTAAAGAATATATTTATAAATATATATGAATCTGAAGAATATATATATTCTGAAAAAGATACATATATATTTATACATATATATTCTTTTTATGTATATGACTGAATCACTTTGCTGCACACCTGAAACATTGTAAATCAAACATACGTCAAGAAAATAAATAAATAAAAATAAAAACACATGGTAAAAAAAAAAAGAGTCCATTAAAAACTACAATCACAATGCCATTGTTTTAAAATAAACTTTTAATAATTTAATTTTTTAATTTTTTTTTTTTTGGCTGTGCCATGTGGCATGCAGGATCTTAGTCCCCCATCCAGGGATCAAACCCGTACCCCCTGCAGTGGAAGCGTGGAGCCTAATCACTGGACCACCAGGGAATTCCCTAAACTTTTAATTTTTAAATACTTTTAGATTTACAAAAAGTTGGAAAGATAATCAGGAGTTCCTGTGTGCCCCTCACCCAGTTTCCCCTAATGTTACCATCTGACATTAGTGCGATCCGTCACTACAGTACATTCTTATTAACTAAACCACAGATTTCGTTCAGATTTTACCAGTTTTTCCATTGGCGTCCTTTTGGCTGTTCCAGGATCTTACCCCAAATATCATAGCATTTTAGCACAATGCCATTTTCACATCTACCAAAAATGACTATAATTCTTTAATATCATCAAATATCCAGTCATTATCATCACTACCCGTGTTGGCTGATATGTCTTGTAAGTCTCTTGGAATCTGTAACTGTTCTGCCTCCTTTTTGTCTTTCTGCCATTTATTTATGGAAGGAACTGGATCATTTGTCCTGCAGCCCATTCCACACCTTGAATTTTGCTGACTGCATCCTCTGTGGTGTTGGTTTAGCATGTTCCTCTGTCCTCCAAATGCTCTGTGAACTGGTGCCTAGATCAAGCGCAGAAAGGCAGTGTTACAGCTGCTTGATTGAGGATAGCTGAGGAAGAGGAAGAAGCTAAGGTTCCCTCTTCCATCCCACATATGAATCCCTCCCCCGGGACCTGGGTGTGATAAGAGGGCAGTCTCACAGCATTTTGTTCCCCTGCCCACTGTCACTTGTCTTTCCTGTACTTCAAACAACTCTCTTGGACCTCTTCTTTTTTACAGACACATAACTGTGCCTGTTCCCAGGTCCTCAAGCCACCACCCCTCCTCCCTGACCTGACTTACTGCTACCGAACTGTGTAATTTGGGCAAGATACTGATACTCTCTGGACCTCAGTTTCTTCACCGATAAGATGGGATGGTTGTTAGTGTATACGTGATATGGCTGTTATGAGCTAATACATATAACGCATTTAATTAAAACTTTTTTTATTGAAATATAGTTGGTTTACAATGTTGTGTTAGTTTCGGGTGTGCAGCAAAGTGATTTAGTTATACATATGCATATATCTATTCTTTTTAAGATTCTTTTCCATTATATTGTAGGTTATTACAAGATATTGAGTATAGTTCCCTGTGCTATACAGCAGGTCCTTGTTGATTGTCTGTTTTATGTATAGTAGTATGTATATTTTAATCCCAAACTCCTAATTTATTCCTCCTTCTCCTTTCCCCTTGGTAACCCTAAGTTTGTTTTCTATGTCTGTGAGTCTATTTCTGTTTTGTAAATAAGTTCATTTGTAACATTTTTTTAGATGCCACATATAAGTGATATCAAATGATATTTGTCTTTCTCTGTCTGACTTACTTCACGTAGTATGATAATCTCTAGGGCCATCCATGTTGCTGCAAGTGGCATCATATCATTCTTTTCTATGGCTGAGTAATATTCCATTGTATATATTTATATACCACATCTTCTTTATCCATTCATCTGTCTATGAACACTTGGGTTGCTTCCATGTCTTAGCTATTGTAAATAGTGCTGTTATGAACCTAGGCGTGCACGTATCTTTTCAAGTTATACTTATGTCCAGATATATACTCAAGAGTGGGATTGCTGGATCACATGGTAACTCTAATTTTAGTTTTTTGAGGAACCTCCATACTGTTCTCCATAGTGACTGCACATTTTTACATTCCTACCAACAGTGCAGGAGGGTTCCTTGTTATCCACACCCTCGCCAGCATTTATTGTTTGTAGACTTTTTGATGATGGCCATTCTGACCATATAATGCATTTAGAATGGTGCCTGGCATGAAGTAAGTGACATGTACCTAAGCTATGATTATTTTTTTTTGTGGTGGTCCACAATTTATTAAACCAGTCCCTACTGATGGATACAGGGGTTGTTTCCAATATTGTACCATTATATACAATGCTGCAGTGAGTAACATCGTACCTATGTCATTCTAAAAAGCCTAAAAGGGTAAATATTTTTTTCTTTTTTTTTTTGCGGTACACGGGCCTCTCACTGTTGTGGCCTCTCCCGTTGCAGAGTACAGGCTCCGGACGCACAGGCTCAGCGGCCATGGCTCACGGGCCCAGCCGCTCCGCGGCATGTGGGATCTTCCCAGATCGGGGCACGAACCTGTGTCCCCTGCGTCGGCAGGCGGACTCTCAACCACTGCGCCACCAGGGAAGCCCCAAGCCCGGGTAATTTTTATTGACATGGCCAAATGACCCTCCATGAAGCCCGTGCCAATTTCCATTCCCACCTGCCATGGGTAAGACTGCCCCCTGGTGCCCCTCAGCCCAGCCAGCAGGGCACCTTATCATGCGTTAGGATTTCTGTCCACGTGCTAGGTGGAAAATGGCATCTCAGTGCAATTTTAATTGCTTTTCTCTCATTATGAGTGAAAATGGGCCCCTTGTCATCTATTTCGGGGCCATTTGTATTTCCTTGGGCACCTGGGGAAAGGGATTACTAAAGCAAGAGGCAGGACATGCATAATAAGTTGACTGGTTTATTTTTAAATCCCAGCCACTGCTGCCAGTCCACAGTAGCAGCACTGACTATCATTTGGCTTGATTTGGGGCATGGAATTGGCATTCTCATCTGTTTAATTTCAAGTGCCTGAGGTCTCAGATCAAACGTCACCTCCTCAGAGCGCGTGATGTGTGTCATCTTCTGGTGCTAAGCGGTTTATTTGTGTGTTTTCTATTGTCTTTGATTGCTCCCTTGCCATCATCTGCTCACCCTCAAAGAGAATGCAAACTCCATAAAAACAAAGATGAGCGAGAATGTGGTCTCATGGTTTTAGGGTTGTCAAAATGACAGCTATCCCTGGTTTCCTTTGGACTCACAGATTCAAACTCAGCATCTTGAGGGAGAAATTCATCCATCCATCCATCCATCCATCCATCCATCCATTCATCCATCCATCCATTTATTTATTCAACAATATCTTATCAAGAAACCTACGTGCCATGCTCCATGCTAGACCCTGCAGACACAATAATGAATAATACAGATGTAGTCCCTGCTGGTCAGCATTCTAGTCAAGCAGGTAACGAGTCCGCTGAATGAAGGACAAGGTTTATAATTTCAGGGTTAAATGTAGTTTAGTGAGTTCAAAGAAGGCTTCTTGGGAAAAGGAGCATTTGAGCTGAAACCTGGAGTGAGCAGAAGTTGATTGGGGAAGGGGGAGAGGAGGGGAGAGCGTTTCTGACTATGGGGATAGTATTATGAAGGCCCAGAGGTGAGGAAAAAGGATGGTGCATTTAAAGAATTGAAAGAAGTCCAGGACAGCTATTGATAGAATGTAGAGCATGATAGAGAGGAGGCTGGGACTGGGGCAGGGACCAGATCACACAGGGTCACACGAATGGAATTGGAATTCTTCCTAAGAGATGATGGTGGCCTGGAATTTGATAGAAACAATGGTGATGGAGAGAAACGGATGGATTTGAGAGATATCTGGATGTAGAATCAATACCTCTTGGCGACTGAACAGTGGGATAAGGAAGAGGGAAGAGTAAAAAAAAAAAAAAAAATTAACCCCCAGCTCTCTATTTCAGTAACTAGTTTGTCTTAAAAGCTTACATGCTTGGTTTGCCTAGTGGCTAGAGACCAGTATCACCAAGGCCAAAGTCATGGGTATGATGCTTCCAACTGGCTTTCAATCTGTCCCACAGCAGCAGACAGCATCTCTGTCCATTTAGACTGAAGCACATACATTGTCTGCCATAACTCTTTAGCATTTCAGGTGGAGACTAGTGCAAGGGCAAAGACACAGAGGTGAGAAACAGGTTGGACAGGATAGTGGCAGAGGTGAGGATGCCTAAGAGATGGTGGAGATGCTGCACGGATGGTCTGAGTCTTGAAAGAGGATGGATTTTATCCCTCAAGGGGAGGAAAATAAAGGTTTAGAGGCAGAATTGAAGAGAATGTCAATTCTCCTTAAAACTTGTTGGCTACACACACCATTATTGAAAGGGTGTATCAGTCATGATAAGTAACGCTAGCTGCTGTAACAAATAAGCCCTGAACTCTCAGTGACCGATTACAGTGAAAATGTCCTTGCCCACTCAGTTGTCCAAGATGGATGGTTCTCTTGGGAGGCTTTTATCCAAGTGATGACCTAGGGATCCAGGGTCCTTCCATCTTGTGCCTTTGTTTCCCCCTAGGTAGGGTTTTTTTTTTCTCTCTCTCTACAAGCCAGATGTTATTTTATTTTATTTTTTAACATCTTTATTGGAGTACAATTGCTTTACAATGGTGTGTTAGTTTCTGCTTTATAACAAAGTGAATCAGCTATACATATACATATATCCCCATATCTCTTCCCCCTTGCGTCTCCCTCCCTCCCACCCTGCCTATCCCACCCTTCTAGGTGGTCACAAAGCACCGAGCTGATCTCCCTGTGCTATGCGGCTGCTTCCCACTAGCTATCGGTTTTACATTTTGTAGTGTGTATATGTCCATGCCACTCTCACACTTTGTCCCAGCTTACCCTTCCCCCTCCCCGTGTCTAGGTAGGGCTTTTGAATTCTCAGGTGGTGCTTCTGAATATGGCTGGCAGATGAGGAAAGAGAGAGAACCTGGGGGATTGTGCTAGACGTTTTTTATGGACCAGGCTTAGAAGTGGTTCCCATCATTTCTGCTTAAATATCATTGGCCAGAACGCACTTCCAGAGCCCTAACAAACTACAGGGAAAGCTGGCACACATATCCTTGTTGTATGCCCGGGAGGAAAAGGAAATAGGATTCAGCAGATAGTAGCATTTTCTCTGCCACAAATGGGACTAGCAAGAGAGGGTGGTTGGATAAGTAAAAATCCATTTCCATGATTTACCACATTTGGTGGAAAATGCGTACACACCCAGGGTATACCTTTGGTGGTATAGGGTCGGGAACATCATCTGTGAAGGTGGATAGCACTTTTTTAAAAAATTGAAATATAGTTGATTTACCATTGTTGCGTTAGTTTCAGGTGTACAGCAAAGTGACTCAGTTATACATAGGTAAGTATATCTATTCTTTTTCAGATTCTTTTCCATTATAGGCTATTACAAGATATTGAGCATAGTTCCCTGTGCTATACAGTAGGTCCTTGTTGGTGCTGGATAGCACTTAAGAGTCAAAAGTCTTCCTATTTCATCCTACCAAGATCTCATTGAACATCAGAACCTACTTTAGAAATACCCCCTTCCCCCCCTCCCTTTTTTTATACCCACCTTCCTTCCTGACCCCGGGGTCTCTATTTTGACAGAAACTTCGGACTATTTTTTTTTCTCCAATGCATAGGTTCTAGGTTGATTTTCCTTTCAAATGTCTCCTTAAGTCCTTGGTCCTTTCTCCAGTACAATTGGTTATTTTCTTTGCCAGCCCCAGGCAAGAGAGAGACTGAGCAGTTGTATACTAATTACTAGGCTATTACTGTTATTATTCAGCTGTGGAAAAAAGCATTCAGAAAGCCCCAAATATAATTCACCTTACTGACACCTCTCTGTGTCTCTGTTTCTGTCTCTCCCCCCATTCTCTCTTCCATCCTCCCTCTTTTTCTTTGTCTCTCTCTCTGCCTCTCTCTCTGTATATTTCTCTCTGTTTCTCTATCTCTCTCTTTCTGCATCTTCATCTCTCTCCTAGACCTCCTGTGATATACCTTGCTTGCATCGTGTGCCTTTCTTTCATTACCCTTGTCAACATCGTCGCTTATCCCTTATTGATGTGATTATTTGATGAATATGAAGATAAGGGCTATGTCCAGTTTGGCTCCTAATGCATCCCTAGCACAGAGCAGGTGCTCAAAAAAAGTTTATTCATGAATCGATGCACAGCTGTTAATTCCTAATTATTAACATTCCTTTCTTACAATTTTCTTATTCTTGTGATTTATTCCTGCCATCTGCTTGGCTCGTGCCCTCACCTCCTTCAGATCTCAATTCAAAGTCACCTTCTCCGACCCCACCCACCTTTGCAAAGTTGCAACTATTTACACCACGAACTTTTCCCAGTCTCTGCTCTGTTCCTCTATTATTTCTTGTTTTCCTCTTTTCCTTTTTTAATTTTTTAAAACCTGGGCTACCACACACCAAGGTCCACAAATATTTTTTTTAATTGAAGTATAGTTGATTAACACTATTGTGTTAGTTTCAGGTACAGCAAAGTGATTCAGTTTTATATATATATGTGTGTATATATATATATATATATATATATATATGTTGATTTTCAGATTCTTTTCCCTTACAGGTTATTACAAAATATTGAGTAGTGTTCCTCATTCTGTAGAATAGGTCCTTGTCGTTTATCTATTTTATATACTACAGTGTGTATCAGTTAATCCCAAACTCCTAATTTATCCCTCCCCCCCTTCTCCTTTGGTAACCATAAGTTTGTTTTCTTGTTTTCTATGTCTGTGGGTATATTTCTGTTTTGTAAATAAGTTCATTTGTATCATTTTTTTAGATTCCACATATAAGTGATATCATATGATATTTGTCTTTCTCTGTCTGGCTTGCTTAGTATGATAATCTCTAGGTCCATCCATGCTGCTACAGGTGGCATTATTTCATTCTTTTTTACAGCTGAGCAATATTCCATTGTATACATATAAAATTCACAAATCTTTAGTGTATGACTCCATACATTTTTGTATGGGTGGACACTTGTATGACCATCATCTAATTCAAGATAAAGAACGTTTCCATCCCCCCCAGAAGTTCCCTCTCATTCCTCCCCAGGCCAGTACCCCCACCCCTGAGGCAACTGCTGCTCTGATTCTTGTCACCGTGGATTGGGTTTGCCTGGTGTGGTATGGAGCAGCGGTCTGTCCTTTTTCATTGCTGTGTAATATTCCGCTGCATGGATACCCCACCACTTATTCCATTACCATAGATTAATTGTGCCTGTTTTGAACCTCAAATAAATGGGTTGTCTGTTTTATCTTTACCCTAAGAAATTGTCACCATCTAACATACTATAAATTTTACTTATTTATCTTGTTTATGCTTTTCTTCTCTTCAGAATGTCACCTCCCTGAGGATAGGTTCTTGTTAGTCTTGTCCACTGCCTTGTACCCAGCATGTAGTATTTGGTTCTTGTTGAATGATCAAACCAGTGAAGAAACTTTTAGTCAAGTAGATCAGTCTGTGATTGGAGAGGAAATCTTCTCAGTAGATCAGTCTGTGATTGGAGAGGAAATCTTCTCTCTGCCACAGGCTACCAGCATGTGAGGTGCAAAGAAAATCTGAGGATGAGAAAAAAACGAATCTGGGAGTAATAAAAAGGTTTTTGACATAAACGATTTAATTTTTTTCCTGATAACATCATTTTTATTATTTATTGCAAATTAATTTTTGTTTTGTTAAAAGTCCAGGAAACAGAAGGGAAAAATCACCCATAATTGGGACAATACTAAATTTTCATACTATCATTTTAATGGCTACGTAAGATTCTTTTCCTTATACTTAACAATTCTGCTATTTAGGGGCATGTTTTGACATTATAAAAAATGCTACAATAAAACCTTTATATACCTTTCCCTTCTTTTGGATTATTTCCTTTGTGTAGATTTCTAGGAGCAGTTTTACTTGGTCAGAAAAATAGGACCCATTTTAATGATTTTTGATATATATGGCGAAAAGGCTTCTCTAAGAGCCATTGTAAATTCTCTAAATTTACACGTCTACCAACGATGCCTGAGTCTACCAATGTGAGTGCACACTGACCAGCACTCAGGGGACCAGGGGACCCCTGAACAGCACAGGTTTGAACTGCAGGGGTCCACTTATATGAGGATTTTTTCAATAAATATGTACTACTGGACCCAGGGTTAGTTGAATCTGTGAACTTGGAACTGCGAATACCCAGTGCAGACTGTAAAGTCATACAGGGATTTTTTGAGTTCTGGAGGTCAGTGCCCCTAACCACCCCGCCCCCTGTTGTTCAAGGGTCAACTGGATTAACATCTTAAAATATTTTTTTTATTTAATAGACAAAAATGATATCGCCTCATTATTTTTTGATTTGTTTGATGCAAAGTGAGGTTAGTTATTCCACAAATGTTTATTAAACAACTTCTCCATGCCTGGCCGTGTGCTGTGTCTGGAGGATTGGTGAGTAAAGCAGATGTGTGTTCCATGCTTTCATGGAATTTACCATCTGGTGGGGGTCTCTCTCAGGGTCCAGTGAGGAAGCAGAATTAACTTCCCCACCTCCCCACCATCCATAGTTCAAGTGAAGAAGCTTTAAGGAGGAACTTCCTTGAAGAGGTGTGGACAGAGTTAAGGGAACCCACAAGGGATGGGAGGCACCCAGTTGCTATCAATAGCAGAGAGCCATTATCACCCTTGAGTTGAAGAAATGGCAATGCTAGAGCCATTAAGAATTGGAATCACGGAGGAGGAGCTGCCTGGTAGGAGCCATCATCGTGGAGGGACCCAGCCACTGACCAGAGATGTAGCACCAAAGCAGAGAGGGAATGGGGAAGAAATACCCCATCCTGTTTCTCCTCTCCCGCTCTGAGTTCCTGCTGGTGCCTCCTGTTGGCTGAAAGCAATAGGAACCCAGAGGGCCTGGAAACTAGGTGATGCTCAGAGTAGAAAAGAGCAGAGAATGGGTCTGGCATGGGTAGGGTGGGCAAATGAAGAATGCCTTTCTCAGGTGGAGATGCTTATGAAATAAATAAATCAAAACATAGCTGTGCAGAGGACTTGAGGGAAACCAACAAGGTGTTGCAATGTAGAGCAATGGTGGGGCAGGGTTATGGGAGGTCAGATCTAGTTTTGCTAGAGCTGTCAAGAAATAATAATAGCAATGGCAACATTTAAGTAGCACTTACAATAGACCGGTTACCATTCTCGAGCTTTTGGCTGTCATGACGAATTTGACCCTCACAGAAAGCCCACCAATAGATACTGTTATTATGCCCATTTCACAGACGAGGTTTTCCAAGGCTTCAGGAGTTCTTGGTGGAAACCTGGGGTAGGGGAGGTTCTCCGATGGCCCCCATGGACATTTTGTCATTCAGACTCTGGCCTGTTGTCTTTCTATTGTAAAAGTAGAGCTGCCTTGCTCACTTGCTAATTCATTCAACACTTTTTTTTTTTTGGCCGCACTCTGCGAGGCATGCGGGAGCTCCCCGACCAGGAATCGAACCCATGCCCCTGCAGTGAAAATGCAGAGTCTTAACCACTGGACCATCAGGGAAGTCCCTTCATTTAACATTTCTTGAGAGCTCACAAAGCTATGTAAAACTGCACTCAAGGAGACTTATGCAGAGAAACAGGTAACAATACAGCTTGTTCAGACCGTCTGTATGTATCAGTCAAGAATTTTATTTGGCTTTACCTAAAAATTGGCCCAAGGATATCATGGCTGAGGTCCTCTTTGCTTTCTCTCATGATCAGCCTCAGAATGGCTGCTGCAGCCCCAGACATCACATTTGCATTGCAGGCAGGAGAAAGGTCAAAGGACAAAGGACACTTGAGACCAGTGCCCATATGTTTCATTGAATAACATTGTTCACATGGTCATACCTCCCTGCAAGGGAGTCTAGGAAATGTAGTTCTGTTTTATTGCTGGATTCTGAAAGCTAGAGAAGAGTGGATAACGGGTGGGCAACTGGCTGTGTCTGAAACACTCTTATCTCAGGTGTCTATTACAGTGCCTGGAACATAGTGGACACTTGAATAAATAAACAAGCTAGAATACGGCAAGACCATTACTATATAAAGGTTACAAAACAATAACGAAAATAGACCTGGGGACTCTAATCCAGTGTTGGCAGAGGATAAGAGGGAAGGAGTAGGGCTGCCAGTTGGAGGAGGTAGTTTTGTTTTTCTCCCTCTAGATTGAGGTGTCCTAATCCAGTCTGTCCTTAAATTGCCAAATATCCATTCCCCACAATTACTTTATTTTCTTGCCTCCAATCCTTCTTCAGCTCCGTTATGTTTATCTTTATATTCAGATGATCTGTGGTTTTATAGAAGAGTAGATGAAGGAATGATCATGTTAGATTTCTTTTCTTTTTTTTTTTTTTTTTTTGGCCACACTGTGTGGCATGAGGGATCTTAGTTCCCTGACCAAGGATGGAACCTGTGCCCCCTGCAGTGGAAGCGCGGAGTCTTAACCACTGGACCGCCAGGGAAGTCCTGATAATGTTAGATTAAAAAGCTTCTCACACGAGGCAGAGATTTTGCCTTTCTCCATATTCTCTCTGACGGCACTTTATTGGTTTTGATAACTGTAGAAGCTTAGTTTGGGATTTTTCTGGCAAAATTCCCAGAGAGCAGGGTTTAACTAAACTACCGAATATGCAACATTTGCAAATAATTATTAATAGATGTTTGCATTTTCATTCTTTATGAATGTTGCTGTGGGGGTAATTCTGTAATTCAAGGGGGACGTGGCAAGTCCGTGTGAATCGTTTCATCCCTCCCAACACTACCCCTCCCTCAGTCTTCTCCATCTTAGTTGATGGCAGCTCTGTCCTTAGGCTGCTCATGTTAAAATCCCTGAGGCGTCCTTGACTTCTCTCCTTTGCTCAACCCCTACGTCTAATCCATAAGCAACACCTGTCTGCTTTGCCTTCACTATAAATGCAGAAGTGACTCTCCAGGGCACACAGCTGGTCACAGCTCCCATCATTTCCCAACTGCAGTGCAGTTGCCCTTCCCTAGTCTCTAGTTTCTGCTTTCTCTCCCTCTGCTTTCCTGGCCAGAGTGAGAGGTGAATACCTGATTCAGGGCATGTTCCTCCTCTGCTCAGAACCCTCCATAGCTCCCACCTCCACCAGCGTAAAAGCCAAAGTCTTCACTGCAATCCACAAGACGCTGAACAATCTACCCTCACCTAATTATCTGAATACATGAAGCATGTACCTGTCTCAGGACCTTTGCTCTTGCTGCTGCCTTGGCTTCCCCTCAAATTTTTTTTTTTTTTTTTTTTACTAAGCATCTGTGCTGAGTCCCACGTATGGGCTTTGGAACCAAGCTCCAGCACTTGTGAACAGCCCCCTTCCCACTCTGTGTGGTGTGATGGGATATAATGGGGACTGAGCTCTGGGTAAGTAGGTCTGGGGGACCGTGGTGCTGCTCTTAAACCTCCACATTCTTAGCCGGCCTTAGCTCTATCCCCAGGCTTAGGTAAGAGTAATCCCAGATTACGGTTGGAAGGTTGGAGGAAGGTCACGCCTGCTTCTTTATTTAATTTTTAAAATATTTATTTATTTATTTTTCATTCATTCATTCATTCATTCATTCATTCAGCTCTGGGTCTTAGTTGCTGCATGCGGGAACTTTTTTTCTTTTTTTTTTTTAGTTATGGCATGTGGGCTTCTTAGTTGCATGCCATCTAGTACCCCGACCAGTGATTGAACCCGGGCCCACTGCATTGGGATCTCCGAGTCTTACCCATTGGACCACCAGGGAAGTCCCTTCCCAGAGATTTTTTTTTTTGCGGTACGTGGGCCTCTCACTGTTGTGGCCTCTCCCGTTGCGGAGCACAGGCTCCGGACGCGCAGCCTCAGCGGCCATGGCTCACGGGCTCAGCTGCCCCGCGGCATGTGGGATCTTCCCGGACCAGGGCACGAATCCGTGTCCCCTGCATCGGCAGGCAGACTCTCAACCACTGCGCCACCAGGGAAGCCCCTTCCCTGAGATTTTTGATGGCTCCCTTCCTCACTTCCTTCAAGCTTCTTCTTGAATGTTACCTTACCAAGGAGGATCCCTGATTATTCTCTCTGTACCCTACCCGACCTTTACCACTATGCCCTCCTTCATGATTCTATACCACATCTGCCATATTAAATAATTATTTGTTTATTGTCTATTTTTCCCAGTTAGAATATCAGCTCTATGAGAGCAGAGACTTGAGGCTGTGTTGTTCTGGACTGTGTCCCAGGAGCCTAGAACAGCTCGTGGCACACAGTAGGGGCTCAAAAATATGGCTAATAGATGAGGAGCAGAAACATCTCAAATGTTTCTGATGGCCAAGTACATTGGTAGAGCCAGTTTGGAGAGAAATTTGGAGATACGTATCAAGGATTTTACAAAAGCAGCAATTTCATATCTGACCCAGTAATTCTACACGTAACACCAGGGACAGATCTTTGTGTTCAAAACACCAAAATATATGTCCATGCCACTCTCTCACTTTGTCCCAGCTTACCCTTCCCACTCCCTGTGTCCTCAAGTCCATTCTTTACACCTGTGTCTTTATTCCTGTCCCACCCCTAGGTTCTTCAGAATCATTTTTTTCTCTTTAGATTCCATATATATGTGTTAGCATACAGTATTTGTTCTTCTCTTTCTGGCTTACTTCACTCTGTATGACAGGCTCTAGGTCCATCCATCTCACTACAAATAACTTAATTTCGTTTCTTTTTAAGGCTGAGTAATATTCCACTGAATATATGTGCCACATTTTTTTTTAGCATTTTTACTGGAGTATAATTGCTTTACAATGGTGGGCTAGTTTTTGCTTTATAACAAAGTAAATCAGTTATACATATACATACATCCCCATATCTCTTCCCTCTCGTGTCTCCCTCTCTCCCACCCTCCCTATCCCACCCTTCTAGCTGGTCACAAATCACCAAGCTGATCTCCCTGTGCTATGCGACTGCTACCCACTATCTATTTTACATTTGGTAGTGTATATATGTTCATATATACACTACCACTCTCTCACGTTGTCCCAGCTTACCCTTTGCCTACCCCGTGTCCTCAAGTACATTCTCTAGTAGGTCTGTGTCTTTATTCCCATCTTGCCTCTAGCTTCTCCATGACATTTTTTTTTTTTTAGATTCCATATATATGTGTTAGCATACGGTATAGGTTTTTTTCTTTCTGACTTACTTCACTCTGTATGACAGACTCTAGGTCCATCCACCTCAGTGCAAATAACTCAATTTCATTTCGTTTTATGGCTGAGTAATAGTCCATTGTATATATGTGTCACATCTTCTTTATCCATTCATCTGTTGATGGACACTTAGGTTGCTTCCATGTCCTGGCTATTGTAAATAGAGCTGCAATGAACATTGTGGTACATGACTCTTTTTGAATTATGGTTTTCTCAGGGTATATGCCCAGTAGTGGGATTGCTGGGTCATATGGTAGTTCTATTTTTAGCTTTTTAAGGAACCTCCATACTGTTCTTCATAGTGGCTGTATCAATTTACATTCCCACCAACAGTGCAGGAGGGTTCCCTTTTCTCCTTACCCTCTCCAGCATTTATTTTTTGTAGATTTTTTGATGATGGCCATTCTGACGGGTGTGAGATGATATCTCATTGTAGTTTTGATTTGCATTTCTCTAATGATTAATGATGTTGAGCATTCTTTCATGTGTTTGTTGGCAATCTGTGTATCTTCTTTGGAGAAATGTCTATTTAGGTCTTCTGCCCGTTTTTGGATTGGGTTGTTTGTTCTTTTGATATTGAGCTGCATGAGCTGATTGTATATTTTGGAGATTAATCCTTTGTCAGTTGCTTCATTTGCAAATATTTTCTCCCATTCTGAGGGTTGCCTTTTCATCTTGTTCATGGTTTCCTTTGCTGTGCAAAAGCTTTTGAGTTTCATTAGGTCCCATTTATTTATTTTTGTTTTTATTTCCATTTCCCTAGGAGGTGGGTCAAAAAGGATCTTGCTGTGATTTATGTCATAGAGTGTTCTGCCTATGTTTTCCTCTAAGAGTTTGATAGTGTCTGGCCTTATATTTAGGTCTTTAATCCATTTTGAGTTTATTTTTGTGTATGGTGTTAGGGAGTGTTCTAATTTCATTCTTTTACGTGTAGCTGTCCGGGTTTCCCAGCACCACTTATTGAAGGTGCTGTCTTTTCTCCATTGTATATTCTTGCCTCCTTTATCAAAAACAAGGTGACCATATGTGCATGGGTTTATCTCTGGGTTCCTACCCTGTTCCATTGATCTATATTTCTGTTTTTGTGCCAGTACCATACTGTCTTGATTACTGTAGCTTTGTAGTATAGTCTGAAGACAGGAGCCTGATTGCTCCAGCTCCATTTTTCTTTCTCAAGTTTGCTTCGGCTATTCGGGGTCTTTTGTGTTTTCATACAAATTGTGAAATTTTTTGTTCTAGTTCTGTGAAACTAGAACAAAAAATGGGAGTGTTTCCTTAATTTCTCTTTCAGATTTTTCATCATTAGTGTATAGGAATGCAAGAGATTTCTTTGCATTAATTTGGTATCCTGCTACTCTACCAAATTCATTGATTAGCTCTAGTAGTTTTCTGGTAGCATCTTTAGGATTCTCTATGTCTAGTATCATGTTATCTGCAAACAGTGACAGTTTTACTTCTTCTTCTCTGATTTGGATTCCTTTTATTTCTTTTTCTTCTCTGATTACTGTGGCTAAAACTTCCAAAACTATGGTGAATAATAGTGGTGAGAGTGGACAACCTTGTCTTGTTCCTGATCTTAGTGGAAATGGTTTCAGTTTTTCACCGTTGAGAACGATGTTTGCTGTGGGTTTGTCCTATATGGCCTTTATTATGTTGAGGTAAGTTCCCTCTGTGCCTACTTTCTGGAGGGTTTTTATCATAAATGGGTGTTGAATTTTCTCAAAAGCGTTTTCTGCATCTGTTGAGATGATCATATGGTTTTATCCTTCAATTTGTTAATATGGTTTATCACGTTGATTGATTTGCGTATACTGAAGAATCCTTGATTTCCTGGGATAAACCCCACTTGATCATGATGTATGATCCTTTTAATGTGCTGTTGGATTCTGTTTGCTAGTGTTTTGTTGAGGATTTTTGCAGCTATGTTCATCTGTGATATTGGCCTGTCGTTTTCTTTCTTTGTGACATCTTTGTCTGGTTTTGGTATCAGGGTGATGGTGTCCTCGTAGAATGAGTTTGGGAGTGTTCCTCCCTCTGCTATATTTTGGAAGAGTTTGAGAAGGATAGGTGTTAGCTCTTCTTTAAATATTTGATAGAATTCGCCTGTGAAGCCATCTGGTCCTGGGCTTTTGTTTGTTGGAAGATTTGTAATCACAGTCTCAATTTCAGTGCTTGTGATTGGTCTGTTTATATTTTCTATTTCTTCCTGGTTCAGTCTCAGAAGGTTGTGCTTTTCTAAGAATTTGTCCATTTCTTCCAGGTTGTCCACTTTATTGGCATATGGTTGCTTGTAGTAATCTCTCATGATCCTTTGTATTTCTGCAGTGTCAGTTGTTACTTCTCCTTTTTCATTTCTAATTCTATTGATTTGAGTCTTCTCCCTTTTTTCTTGATGAGTCTGGCTAATGGTCTATCAATTTGTTTATCTTCTCAAAGAACCAACTTTTAGTTTTATTGATCTTTGCTATTGTTTCTTCCATTTCTTTTTCATTTATTTCTCATCTGATCTTTATGATTTCTTTCCTTCTGCTAACTTTGTGGGATTTTTTTGTTCTTCCCTCTCTAATTGCTTTAGGTGTAAGGTTAGGTTGTTTATTTGAGATGTTTCTTGTTTCTTGAGGTAGGATTGTATTGCTAAAAACTTCCCTCTTAGAACTGCTTTTGCTGCATCCCATAGGTTTTGGGTCATCGTTTTTTCATTGTCATTTGTTTGTAGGTATTTTATGTTTTCCTCTTTGATTTCTTCATGATCTCTTGGTTATTTAGTAGCATATTGTTTAGCATCCATGTGTTTGTATTTTTTACAGATTTTTTCCCTGTAATTGATATCTAGCCTCCTAGTGTTGTGGTCTGAAAAGATACTTGATATGGTTTCAATTTTCTGAAATTTACCAAGGCTTGATATGTGACCCAAGATATGATCTATCCTGGAGATCATTTGTTTGGTCTGGAGAATGTTCCATGAGCACTTGAGAAGAAAGTCTATTCTGTAGTTTGGGGATGGAATGTCCTATAAATATCAATTAAGTCCATCTTGTTTAATGTATCATTTAAAGCTTGTGTTTCTTTATTTATTTTCATTTTGGATGATCTCTCCACTGGTGAAAGGGGGGTGCTAAAGTCCCCTACTATGATTGTGTTACTGTCGTTTTCCCCTTTTATGGCTGTTAGGATTTTCCTTATGCCTTGAGGTGCTCCTATGTTGGGTGCATAAATATTTACAATTGTTATATCTTCTTCTTGGATTGATCCCTTGATCATCATGTAGTGTCCTTCTTTGTCTCTTGTAATAGTCTTTATTTTAAAGTCTATTTTGTCTGATATGAGAAGTGCTACTCCAGCTTTCTTTTGATTTCCATTTGCATGGAATATATTTTTTCCATCCCTTCACTTTCAGTCTGTATGTGTCTCTGGGTCTGAAGTGGGTCTCTTGTAGACCACATATATACAGGTCTTGTTTTTGTATCCATTCAACCAGTCTATATCTTTTGGTTGGAGCATTTAATCCATTTACATTTAAGGTAGTTATCAATATGTATGTTCCTATCACCATTTTCTTAATTGTTTTGTGTTTGTTATTGTAGGTTTTTTCCTTCTTTTGTGTTTCCTGCCTAGAGAAGTTCCTTTAGCATTTGTTGTAAAGCTGGTTTGGTGGTGCTGAATTCTTTTAGCTTTTGCTTGTCTCCAAAGGTTTTAATTTCTCTGTCAAATCTGAATGGGATCATTGCTGGGTAGAGTAATCTTGGTTGTAGGTTTTTCCCTTTCATCACTTTAAATATGTCCTGCCAATCCCTTCTGGCTTGCAGAGTTTCTGCTGAAAGATCAGCTGTTAACCTTATGGGGATTCCGTTGTATGTTATTCATTGTTTATCCCTTGCTGCTTTTAATATTTTTTCTTTGTATTTAACTTTTGATATTTTGACTAATATGTGTCTTGGCATGTTTCTCCTTGGATTTATCCTGTATCCTTTATCCTGTATGTGACTCTCTGTGTTTCCTGGACTTGGTTGACTATTCCCTTTCCCATATTAGGGAAGTTTTCAACTATAATCTCTTCAAATATTTTCTCAGTCCCTTTTTTTTTCTCTTCTGCTCAGACCCCTATAATTCGAATGTTGGTGCATTTAATGTTTTCTCAGAGGTCTCTGAGACTGTCCTCAATTCATTCATTCGTTTTCTTTATTCTGCTCTGCAGTAGTCATTTCCACTATTTTATCTTCCAGCTCACTTATCCGTTCTTCTGCCTCAGTTATTCTGCTATTGATTCCTTCTAGAGAATTTTTAATTTCATTTATTGTGTTGTTCATCGCTGTTTGTTTGCTCTTTAGTTCTTCTACATCCTTGTTAAGCACTTCTTGCATTTCCTCCATTCTATTCCCAAGATTTTGGATCATCTTTATTATCATTACTCTGAATTCTTTTTCAGGTAGACTGCCTATTTCGTCATTTGTTTGGTCTGGTGTGTTTTTACCTTGCTCCTTCATCTGCTGTGTGTTTCTCTGTCTTCTCATTTTGCATAACTTACTGTGTTTGGGGTCTCCTTTTCACAGGCTGCAGGTTCGTAGCTCCTGTTGTTTTTGGTGTCTGCCCCCAGTGGGTAAGGTTGGTTCAGTGGGTTGTGTAGGCTTCCTGGTGGAGGGGACTGGTGCCTGTGTTCCGGTGGATGAGACTGCCTCTTGTCTTTCTGGTGGGTAGGACCACATCCAGTGGTGTGTTTTCGGGTGTCTGTGACCTTATTTATGACCTTCGGCAGCCTCTCTGCTAATGGGTGGGGTTGTGTTCCTGTCTTGCTAGTTGTTTGGCATAGGGTGTCCAGCACCGTATCTTGCTGGTCATTGAGTGGAGCTGGGTCTTAGTGTTGCGATGGGGATCTCTGGGAGAGCTTTTGCCATTTGACATTATGTGGAGCTGGGAGGTCTCTGGTGGACCAATGTCCTGAACTCAGCTGTCCCACCTCAGAGGCTCAGGCCTGACACCTGGCTGGAGCACCAAGAGCCTGTCAGCCACACGACTCTTTCTGTTCTATTTTCACTGCAAAGATGTGACTATAGAGGGCCTGAGCCCCATCTTCTTCGAGTTGACGAAATAGAAGCGCCAGGATGCCGGGCATCTCTTGAAGATGTAAAACCAGTGTGTCAGACGTGCCCTCTTCCAGGACAAGCAGACGCTGTCCCATCATGAGTGGGGTGAAACCCTGGATGACATGGAAGCCACCAAGGCCCTGGAGAAGAACCTGCTCTATTACTTTTAAAAGCATCTAGTTGGAAACATTAAAAGTTAGCAGGGCTTCCCTGGTGGCGCATTAGTTGAGAATCTGCCTGCCAATGCAGGGGACACGGGTTCGAGCCCTCGTCTGGGAGGATCCCACATGCCACGGAGCAACTAGGCCCGTGAGCCACAACTACTGAGCCTGCACGTCTGGAGCCTGTGCTCCACAACAAGAGAGGCCGCAATAGTGAGAGGCCCGCGCACCGCGATGAAGAGTAGCCCCCGCTTGCCACAACTAGAGAAAGCCCTCGCACAGAAATGAAGACGCAATACAGCAAAAATAAATTAATTAATTAAGAGTTAGGACTTCAACATATTCATTTTTTAAAAAAGTTAGCAAAAGGGGAATAAGTAAATACATAAATGATGGTTGTAATATGATATTAAGTGAGAAAGTGATAGAGGAAATCTCCATTCCAGAATACTTACTACTGGAAAAATCTTCTTAGAGTGAATCCAATGGAAGTAGGAATCCAATTGGGACTTTGTCCTGTAAAAGGAATCCCAACTTCGTAAACCTAAGTTTGTTTATAGATCCCACTTAACAATATTTAAGTACTAATTGCAAATATGCTCTAATTCTTCAAATTAACAAAGAATGAGTCAAACGTTGATATTTTGCATGTATATAATTTCCTACTGAAAAATGATACGAATGGAACATCTTTCATTTCATCTTTGGCTTTGTGATGTAGTCCTACAGGGGGTCAATTTTTGCATACCTATGCAATCTTCATCAATTTCCCCACAGGGCTTTTAAAATCCTTTGCTCGTCAGTTTTTGCTCTTTTGAGCATCACTGTTAACTGCTTGTTTCCTGTTTTTCCATCGTTAACCAGCCTAACTCTTCAGGTTCCTCACTTGTCAGTGGAGTCCTCTGTGATGCAAATGGTTCTCCCACATCACTTTCACTGACTTCATGAAATCCTGCTCTCCTCTGCAAAGATGTCCAGTTTTCATGTTGCAATCGAGTCGCATCATTGTGAATTGTATTGTTAAATTTCAAACACCCGTCAACATTGAGAGATAAACATTGGCAAATATATTGATCTGATGGGCTCCAAAGTGATGTTTGTGTTACTCCAGAATGGATAATTGTGAAGTTGAAGTTCATTTGTGAATATATTTATGTTAGGACAACTTTTGCTTCTCTAAACTCATAACTGTGTGGATATCTGGGTAATAATACATATAGTGAATACTCGGATGTTGAGGGACTATTATATATAAAATATGTTTGCACTATAATTACCTCTATATGTAAAATAAAAACACGGGGGTGGGAGAGAAACTAGACAGAAATACTATAAAATTCTCACAATGTTTTTGTTTGGGGTAGTCCTGGGATAGAGGACTTTTTAATATGAAAATTACTTTACTTTTGAAAAATATTTAAAAACAAATCATCAAAAGCTTTAAAGAAAGCCTTTAAAGAAAGCCTCAGACTTATTTGTGAGGATGGGAATCTCTTCAGTAACAAAAAAATGACTCCAGGTTGGAGGCAAGGAAAGGTAGCGACACCAACACCCAGGCTCTGAGTCTGTCTAACACGATCTGTGGATTATCTCATTTAATCCTCACAACCACCAATTAAGTGAACACTCTAATTTCTCTGTTTTACAAATGAACACACTGAAGCCAGAGAGGTTGAGCAACTTGCCCAAGGCCACACAGCTCCCCCCAGTCATGCTGCCTTGAAACACACCTGTGAGCCAAATTAAACTTCTTTTTCTTGCTTCTGGTCCCCACAGGGTGATTTGGGTTTTTTCTTGATTTGAGAACTCGAGACACTTTGAGACATGTTCTTAAGCAAGCGTCTCAGGTATGAGAGTGAAGTAATTTCTGTCGGCATGGGATGAAAGCATTTTCCACAACAAAAGACATGGATGATGCTGGAGAAGAGAATAAAAAAGACCTAGAAAAGAGGCTTAATGTTCTGTCAAGTCAATCCATTAGGGTCTCTCTGTGAGACAACATGCATTCCAGCAGCCTGAACACAAATACAGTCATGTTTCTCTCTGCATGTAATTCTTAGATGGAACTTTTATTCCCTTCCAATGAATGTTGTTGGGATCTCTTTTCCATTACCTTTATTTGTCTGTGTATCTGGTGGGTCCTCCCCTGCTGCCTGCCTTGTTTCTGGGGCATCAGATGCTTCCAGGGAATACTTCCTTTGGACACAAGATGCAATTTCATCTACACACAGAAAATATTATCATCAATGCAGCCAACACTCATTCTCTACTATCCTGTGTCTGGCCCATCACATACAGTGTATCATCCCTTTATGATCCCATAGGGTGCATACTGCCCTCATCCCCATTTTGCAGATGAGGAGACTGAGCCTTGGAGAGATTCAGTGATGGGTCAAGCTCACAGTAGAACATTGTTTGGACATTAGCGTGGAGGGGTGGTATTATTACTCTTTGTCACTGTTGCTGTGCTGTTCCTAAGTGAGGAAACCATCTCCATGGGATTAAATGTCTTGCCCTAATTCATGGAGCTTGGAAGTACAGAGCTGGGTATTCATCCAGACCAGCCCTGTCCAGTAGAAATGCAACATGGTCCCATATGTAATTTTAAACATTCCAACAGCCACATTAGAAGAGGTAAAAAGAAACAGGTAAAGTTAGTTTTAATAATGTATTTTATTTAAAGTAACATACTGGAAATGCTATCATTTCTACCTATAATGAATATAAAATTATTGGATATTTCACATATTTTTCTTGTACTAAGTCTTAAAAATATGGTGTGTATTTTAATACTTACATCTCAATTTGGACCAGTCACATTGCAAGCACTCAGTGGTCACATGAGGCTTGTGGCTACATTTGAAGAGTGTGAGTCCAAATCTTTTGACAGGTAGTTCTGCGTTTTTTTTCTATTACACAATGAGGCTGAGATAGCACATATATTTGGGGTACCTGATTTATATTCAATTTTTATTGTACAAGCCCCTTTAGACTCTGTTTTGAAGAAGGAAGAGAAGAGAGAGAGAAGAGAAGAGAAGAGAAGGGAGGAGGAGAAAGGAAGAAGAAGATGATGATGAAGGAGAAGGAGAAGGAAAGGAGGAGGAGGAGAAGGAAAAAGGGAGGAAAGAAGGAAGGAAGGAAGGAAGGAAGGGAGGGAGGGAGGGAGGATCTTCTTTCTGCCTAAAGATTTTGAAATAGCTAACAGAATCGGTCCAAATCCATTGTCTTAGTTTGGGTTCCCCCCAGAAGCAGATATGGAAGCAAGGATTCAATTGTTTTGCGGGGGAGATCCCAGGACACACTGGCAGAGGAGCAGGGAAAGGAAGAACCAACCAGTAATGGATGTGCCCTCAGGCAAGTTACCATAGGGAACAACTGGGACTCAGTACCGGTGGAGACCTCTGGGGGGCAGCAGAGAGCACACTGTTCAGAGTTACCACACCCTAGGACCAAGGGAGCTGGGGTATTTATCCACCAACTTCCATCAATCACAAGTTGAAGTGCTCCCAGGAGCACTCATTTCCTAGCATCCCAGCCTGTCAAGTCGACACTCTGGTGGCTACAGAAAGCCCCCTGAGGGCTGGCAGTAGGAAGCCAGTCCTGTATGCACTAAGGTGGTCAGATCAAGGCTGGGCAGTGCCGGGCACACCCATGACACACCTACCTTCTCATCATTCAAAAGGTTTTTTTTTTTTTCCACAAACCCTCCTTAACTTTAAGTGCGTTAACTTTGTGACAGTCGGGGTGCCATATGGGACATGAGATTATTTAGCTGTTGTCATCTCAGTGACAGAAAAGCAGAACAGCTATGGAAGGACATCACAGATGTATGCATATATTTACGTGTAACCTCGCGAACACGTGTGTGTGTTTCCATTTGTGTTGTCACTCAGCTTAACTCTTACCACATTCTCTGTTGTGTGTGTGTGTGTCTGTGTGTTTCCTGCTCTTTTTTAGTCATTGGGGAAAACAGAAGAAAATAAAAGGAGTAAGTCCACATTTTCCAGGGAAATAATTCTGCTCTGATTCTAACCAGGTGTTAGGATCAGATTTCCCTTCAGCTCTTCCTCCAGCTCCATTCCCTCTTTTTCCCTATTGGGAAGTCATTTGTATTGGTCTCTGGTTTACCCTTTGCTTCTTCTTAAAGACATGATCGAACGCTTTTATATTTTCATGCATTCTGTCTCTTTCATAAAGATCATTCATGTTCTGTACTTCTCTGTAACTTGCCCTTTTCACTTATCAAGACAGTGGGTTTCTATTTTGACATTTCTCAGTTGCTGAGGCTGGAGCAATGAACAGGATAGGCAGGACCTTGAGGTCCCAGAACTCAAAACATCTTAAGGGCCATGATGTGACTTTACAAGAGGAAAAGTCTTTCTGGCAAGTGTCATAAGATAAATGTATTAACCATGTGTGTTGGATTCTTTGGCATCTGGGTGACCCTGAAGGACTGCCCCTCCCAGGGTTAGCCAATCCTTTGAGATAGTAAAGGATTCAGCCTTGAGCACGCATTTCAAATACAAACCAACCAATCCAGAGCCTGCGTCTCCACAACCTCCTCTACCAGGATCTAATTGCAAATATGCTCTGCCACTGCCCTGATCACCCCAGGGCCAGGTACCAACTAGGGAGAGCCCTTACACCTCACAGCCTGCTAAAATTATTAAAGCCAGCCAATCCTAAGCCTACTTACCCTGCTTTACCTTTTCCTTTCTGAGGAAACCACAATAAAGGATCTTGCCCACTTTCTCATCCTGCTCCCACTGCTTCCTGACCAACTGACCCTGGTGCTTCCCTGGGTGGCCCTGCATGGAAGGGTGTGCTCCTCCTCCTGGGGTCTTTTCTTTTCTTTTTTTTTTTTTTTGCGATACGCGGGCCTCTCACCGTTGTGGCCTCTCCCGTTGCGGAGCACAGGCTCCGGACGCGCAGGCTCAGCGGCCATGGCTCACGGGCCGAGCCGCTCCGCGGCATGTGGGATCTTCCCGGACCGGGGCATGAACCCGTGTCCCCTGCATCGGCAGGCGGACACTCAACCACTGTGCCACCAGGGAAGCCCGACAAGCTATCTTTTCAATGGCAGTTGTCTCTCGATTGGTTGGCCTCACCACACCTGAAAAATAATAAAACCTACATTTTAAAACAATGAAGCCCCTACAGGGGATGACAGCCCTGTCTTCCCCGAAACCTCCCTTATCTCATCCCCTCTCACTCCCTTCACTCCTGCCACATGAGTCTCTTTGCTGGTCTTTGAACACACCAGTCACTGTCTTCACAAGCCTTTGCTGTTGATGTTTCCTCAGTCTGCAACACTCCTCACTCTGATATCTGCATCTCTGTTCCTTTCTTTCCTCGAGTCTCTCCATCAATGTCACCGTCTCAGAGAGGTCCTCCCAAAATAACTCCCCCTCCTCTTCTAGCTGGCCCAATGCCTGCTCCATTTTTCTTATAAAAACTATCTCTACCTGACATATGCTAGATCTATCCAAGCTCACTCTTTTTTTCTGGTTTCTCTGCCCTAAAACATGAGTTTCTTATTTGTTCTATTCGTGGCTGTATCCATCCCCAGTGCCTGGGGTAAGGCCTCATATTCAGCATAGATGCTCAATAAACACTTGTCAAATGTTCACAGACGTAGAACTTATGGTTGCCTAAAGGGAAAGGGGGAGAGGGATAAATTAAGAGTTTGGGATTAACATATACACACTACTATATATAAAATAGATAAACAACAAGGACCTACTTGTTGAGTAGAGTACAGGTTACTCTACTCAATATCTTATAATAACCTATAATGGAAAAAATCTGAAAAAGAATATATATGTATGTATATAAATACATATATACATACACACACATATATATCTGAATCACTTTTCTGTAAACCTGAAACTAACACAACATTGTAAATCAACTATACTTCAATAAAAATTTTAAAAATGAATAGATATTAAAAAAAACACATTTGTCAAACAAATAAGTAACAGAACAAATGAAGCTGATCATTTTTCTCAAGTGTTACAGGTGAAATGACATGCTCGATTCTGTCATCTGTGACTTTATTTCTGGGTGTGGTCACACTTGTTATTTTGCGAGTGGAGGGGACCTAGTTCAGTTCTCAAGAAAAACCGAGATGGGAGTTCCTATAAGCAGATGTAGTTCATTTGATTAAATTTCCTTTGCTAACTTCTCAGGATACACATGAATATATAAGTAAGCATTTATTCAAGTTCCTGACTTAACAGAAGGGTTAGATGCTGAATGTAATTTGTAATTGCCTGAGAATATAGTAAGCTTGAGTACTTTTGTTTCCATAATTAAGTGTGAGGTTCTTGTTGCAATGTGAATCAAGATTATTTCAAGTACTTTATGTGAAAAGAACTTTTTTTTTTCCTTTTGGTAAAGCTCAAATATATATAGAAGAGACAATAGAATAATAGCCTTCCATGTTCCTACCTTCCATTTTCAATACTTATCAACTTAGGACATATCTTGTGTTACTGTATCCCAAACTTTAACATAACTTTACTTTGCAAATTAAAACAAACCTTTCATTTGCTTTAACGTAACCCTAGGTTACGTTAAAGCAAACCTCAGACATCATGTGATTTCATCTGTAAATATTTTAATGTGTACTTCTACAAGCTAAGGACTCTGCAGCTGCTGTGGAAAATGGTACAGCGATTCCTCAAGAAATGAAACAAAATTACCATATGATCCACCAATTGCAATTCTGGATATATACCCCAAAGAATTGAAAGCAGGGACTCAAAGAGATATTTATACACCCAATGTTCGTAGCAGCATTGCTCACAATAGCCAAAAGGTGTAAACACCTCAAATGTCCCTTAATGGATGACTGGATAAACAAAATGTGATCCATCCAGCCAATGGAATATTATTCAGCCTTAAAAAGGAAGGAGATACTGACAGCTGCTATGACATGGAGGAACCTTGGAGACATTGTGCTAGGTGAAACAGGTCAGTTACAAAAGGACAAATATTGTATGATTCCACCCATATCAGGTGTTTGCAGTGGTTGAATTCATAGAGACAAAGTAGAATGGTGGTTACCAGGGGCTGGGCTGGGGGTGAGGAATGGGGAGTTGGTGTTTAATGGGCACAGAATTTCAGTTTGGGGGGAAGACAAAGTTCTGGAGATGGCTGGTGGTGATGGTTGCACAACAATGTGAATGTACTTGATGCCACTGAACTGGACAGTTAAAATTGGTTAAGATGGTGAATTCTATGTTATGTGTATTTTATTACAAAAAAAAAAAAAGGCTGACTTGCTTTAAAACCACGACCATAATGCCATCTATGGCAGAACGAGGTGGTATTTTTCAGTCCTTACCTTGCTTTGTGTTTGGCAGCCTTTGACGCTAGACTCCCCCATCTCCGGGACTTCTGTGGCATCACTCACCAGGTTTTCCTCCCACCTCCTTCCTGATGCCTTCCAGTCTCCATTAGGGGCTTCTCTTTCTGTGCTCTGCCTTTTTTTTTTTTAACATCTTTATTGGAGTGTAATTGCTTTACAATCCTGTGTTAGTTTCTGCTTTATAACAAAGTGAGTCAGCTATACATATACATATATCCCCATATCCCCTCCCTCTTGCGTCTCCCTCCCACCCTCCCTATCCCACCCCTCTAGGTGGTCACAAAGCACCGTGTGCTCTGCCTTTGAGTGTCGACACTTCTGAGGGATCCTTCCAAATACCTCAACCCTCTCTGGGTCCCTCATCCAGGATTATTTCATCCACACCCAAGGCGTTCATTACTGTATGTCTTCTGATAGCCCCTGTGGCTGCTGTTAAAAATTACTACAATAAAAAAGAATGAAATAATGCCATTTGCAGCAATATGGATGGACCTAGAGGTTGTCATACTGAGTGAAGCAAGTCAGACAAAGAAGGACAAATATCATATGATATCACTTATATGTGGAATCTAAAAAAATGGTACAAATGAACTTATTGACAAAACAGAAACAGAGTCACAGATGTAGAAAACAAACTAATGGTTACCAGGGGAGAAAAGAGGGGGACGAATGAATTGGGAGATTGGGATTGACATATACACACTACTATATATAACATAGGTAACTAATAAGGACCTACTATATAGCACAGGGAACTTTACTCAATACTCTGTAATGACCTATATGGGAAAAGAATCTAAAAATGAGTGGATATGTGTATATGTATAGTTGATTCACTTTGCTGTACACCTGAAACTAACACCACATTGTAAATCAACTATACTCCAATAAAAAAATTTTTTTTAATTACTAAAAACTAGGTAGCTTACGACAACAGAAAATTATTCTCTTTTCATTTTAGAGGTCAGAAGTCCTCGAAAGGGTAATTGGGTTAAGAAGTGGGCATCAGAATTATAGCTACAGTCATTTTAAGGCAGATGCCGGTAAAGAGATTTGCTGAAATCTGTGAATGGCATGCTACACATTACAACCCCCAAGTCCCGTGGCTTTAAAACGACAGATGTTGCTTTCTTACTCACCCGGCACAACCTCACAGTTCAAACTGGGGCTGTGCTCCACGTTCTACTCACCCTGGGGCCCAACCTTAAAGAGTAGTCACCATCCGAAGCTCTGCTTGCTCCTGGGCAAAAGAATGCTCCAGAGCAAAGCTGTCCAGTAGAACTTTCCAGAGGATGCAAACGTTCTTTCCTTTTTTAATTGAAGTGCAGTTAATTTACAATATTGTGTTAGTTTCAGGTGTACAGCAAAATGATTCAGTTTTATATATATATATTTTTTCAGATTATTTTCCATTCTAGGTTATTACAAGTTATTGAATATAGTTCCCTCTGTTCGTACAGTAAATCCTTGTTGCTTCTCTATTTTATGTGGAGTAGTTTGTACCTGTCAATCCCAAACTCCTAATTTATCCCTCCCCGCCTCCCTTTCCCCTTTGGTAACCATACGTTTGTTTTCTATGTCTGTCAGTCTGTTTCTGTTTTGTATATAGATTCATTTGTATTATTTTTTAGAGTCCACATACAGGTGATATCATACAGTATTTGTCTTCCTCTGCCTGACTTACTTCACTTAGTATGATAATCTCTAGGTCCATCCACGTTGCTGGAAATGGCAATATTTCATTCTTTTATGGCTGAGTAATATTCCATGGTATGTATATACACCAGATCTTCTGAAACCAGTTGTTTGTTGATGGACACTTTGGTTGTTTCCATGTCTTGGCTATTGTAAATAGTGCTGCCATGAACATTGGGGTGCATGTATCTTTTCAAATTAGAGTTTTCCTCTTTTCTGCATATATGCCCAGGAGTGGGGTTGCTGGATCATACGGTAGCTCTATTTTTAGTTTTTTAAGGAACCTCCATAGTGGTTTCCATAGTGGTTGTACCAATTTATATTCCCACCAACAATGTAGGAGGGTGATGGAAACGTTCTTGATCTGTGCTGTCTCCATAATGGGGCCGCTGGACACATGTGGCTTTTTTTTTTTTTTTTTTTTTTTTGCAGTACGCGGGCCTCTCACTGTTGTGGCCTCTCCCGTTGCGGAGCACAGGCTCCGGACGCGCAGGCTCAGCGGCCATGGTTCACGGGCCCAGCCACTCCGCTGCATGTGGGATCTTCCCGGACCGGGGCACGAACGCGCGTCCCCTGCATCGGCAGGCGGACTCTCAACCACTGCGCCACCAGGGAAGCCCCCACATGTGGCTTTTGAGTTCTAGAAATGTGGCTTGTACAACTATGGACCAGGTTTTCAATTTTGTTTAATTATAAGAGTCACATGCGGCTAGTCACTGCAGCTCTCGAGAGATTTGCACTGACAACTAAATGCTCCAACTTGGAAGCACCCACTTCATTCCCACTGAGAGCTCATTGGCCAGAACTAGTCACATGGCCTCAGCAAACACCAGGGGACCAGGGAATGCCATCTTACCATGTGCCTGAATACAGAGAAAGGGAAATATTTGGTGAACATCTATAATAAGAATAAGTCTTTTGGGGGGATCCAGAAGGAGAAAAACAGCTATTTTATTTTAGGAGGAGAAATATGGAAACTTAATGTAATAGTTACCTCTTGCTGTGTAACCAATTACCCAAATCTTAGCAGCTTTAAAAACAATCGTTTATTACCTATAGTTTCTGTGGGTCAGGAACCAGGGTGCAGCTTATTTGGGTCCTCTGTTTCAGGGTCTCTCATGAGGCTGCCAGCAAGGTGTCAATGGGGACTTCATTCTCATCTGAAGGCTGAACTGGGGAAGAGTTCCCTTCCAAGCTTAAACATGTGACTGTTGGAAGAATTCAGTTTCTCGTGGGCTGTAGGGCTGAGGGTCTCTGTTCCTCACTAGATGTTTCTTGGAGGCTGCTCTTGGTTCTTTGCCACGTGGGACTCTCCATAAGGCAGCTCACAACATTGAACCTGGCTTTCCTCAGAGTAAGCGATAAAGAGAGAGAGAGAGAGGGCATGCAATGTGCAAACCGGTCTTTTTGTAACTTGATCTCAAAAGTGCCATCCCATCACTCTTTCATCTTTTATTCATTAAAATGAGTCATGGACTTCCCTGGTGGCACAGTGGTTAAGAATCCACCTGCCAATGCAGAGGACACGGGTTCAAGCCCTGGTCCTGGAAGATCCCACATGCTGCAGAGCAACTAAGCCCGTGCGCCACAACTACTGAGCCTGCACTCTAGAGACTGAGAGCCACAACTACTGGGCCCACGTGCCACAACTACTGAAGCCTGTGTGCCTAGAGCCCGTGCTCCACAGCAAGAGAAGCTACTGCAGTGGGAAGCCCATGCACCACAACAAAGAGTAGCCCCCCACTCGCAGCAACTAGAGAAAGCCCGCGTGCAGCAACGAAGACCCAACGCAGCCAAATAAATTTAAATCAACTATACTTCAATAAAATTTTTTTTAAAAGTGAGTCACTAGGTTCACAGATACAGTGGAACAAACCAGTGGTTACCAGTTGGGAGGAGGGAGGGGCAATATAGGGGTGGGGGAGTGAGAGGTACAAACTATTGGGTGTAAGATAAGCTCAATGCTCCAACTTGGAAGCACCCACTTCATTCCCACTGAGAGCTCATTGGCCAGAACTAGTCACATGGCCTCAGCAAACACCAGGGGACCAGGGAATGCCATCTTACCATGTGCCTGAATACAGAGAAAGGGAAATATTTGGTGAACATCTATAATAAGAATAAGTCTTTTGGGGGGATCCAGAAGGAGAAAAACAGAAAAACACGGGGGAAATAGCCACTATTTTGTAATAACTGTAAATGGAAAGTAACATTTAAAAATTGTATTAAAATTTTTTTTTAATTTTTAAAAAGGCAAAGATTTTAAAAAGGTCCCACCCACTTTCAAGGGGAGGGTGTTACATAAGGGTGTGAACACCAAAAGGCAAGAATCATTGGAAGCCTTGTAAGAAGCTGCCTTCTACATTTAGAGATCAGAATTTAAGTGATATTTAATTGACACGTTTTTATTGAGAGCTAATAGTATGTACTGTCTGCACTGCTTTGTATAACACGCCCCAAAGATCTATTTGACTCTTAATTCCTAGTGGCTGCACTCTCTATTCCCCTCTCCTGCTTTGTCCTTCTCCTTAGCACTTAACACCATCTGACAAACTATGCATTTCTGTCTTTATTCCATTTTTTTCCTGTTTCCATCCAGCTCCACAACTGTGGGGATTTTTGTCTGTCTTGTTCTGTGCTCGGAAAAATCACTTGGCATATAGCAGGTGCTCAACAAAATGAAGGAATGAGTGAAACTTGTATATATGTAACGTTTTTGTAGCCACTTGTTTATTTATTTTAACTTTTTATTTTGACAAAATTTCAGACTTACCAAAGTGTTGTAAGAACAGAACGAAGAGTTCCTGTATATTGTTCATCCAGGTTCTCCAAATGTTAACATTTACTCCTTCCACTTTATTCTCTGTCTACCCACCACCCTTGAGCCATTGAGAATAATTTATAGATATGATGGCCCTTTAACCTTATATACTTCAATGTTTTCTGAAGGGCATTTCCTTATATAACACAGCACAACGATCAAAATCAGGAAATTAGCATTGGTACGCTATTATTATCTAATCTACAGACCTTATTCAGATGTCACCAACTGTCCCAATAACATCCTTTATAGCAAAAGAAGATTCTGGCTCCCTTGTTGGATTCGGTCGCCATGTCTCCCTTAACCTGGAGAAGTTTCTCAGTCTTTATTTGAACTTCCTGACATTAACACTTTCAAAAAATATAGGCAAGTTGTTTTGTAGAATGCCGCTTATTTTGAACATTATGGAATTCAATTTATTCAAATGATAACAATCGTGGCACGAAGTCCCCAGAAGTCATGTTGTATCCTTCTTGGTACATCACACCAAGAGGCATGTGATGTCAATTTGCCCCATTACTGGTGTGCTAATTTTTTTTTTTTTTTTTGGTGCTACGCGGGCCTCTCACTGTTCTGGCCTCTCCCATTGCGGAGCACAGGCTCCGGACGTGCAGGCTCAGCGGCCATGGCTCACGGGCCCAGCCGCTCCGCGGCATGTGTGATCTTCCCGGACCGGAGCACGAACCCGTGTCCCCTGCATTGGCAGGCGGACTCTCAACCACTGCGCCACCAGGGAAGCCCTGGTGTGCTATTTTTGATAACTTGCTTACCTACCAGGGCACTCCACTCTACAGTTACTATATTTACCATTAAAATGAACAATTGTGCGTGGGGAGTGACTATATAAATCTGTTACTCCTTGCACTTTTATCCATAAGAGTCCTTGTAAGTTTTATGGTGATTGCCAAATTGCCTGCATATACAACTTCTACCAAAATAAAAACTAAAAATGCAATATTGCACCCAGCCCTGAGATCATTAAATACCATACTCCAATGAAAGCAACCAGGAATCCTTAGAGAAATGGCTAATTCTAGGGCAGGGCAGTGAAGGATGATCCTGGAGCCTCTTACGGTGCCAGAAAGTAAGGAAGCTAAAAAAAATGAGAGCACATCAAAGGAACACAAGAATCAGTCTGAAGGCGCTCCCAAGGGCCAAAGGGAACATTTCAAGCAACAAAATAAATAATATAGTTTGCGTGGGTAATCCAAAGAATAAAATAAATATATGAATCTGTACTGTTATAAATAAAAGATTAAGTAAATGAATAAGGGAGAAGAGACAAATTTCCCTTACAAAGTATTCTAAAGAATAGAGAGCTACCACATGATCCTGCAATCCCACTCCTGGTCATATACCCAGAGAAGACCATAATTCGAAAAGATACATGCACCCCAATTTTCATTGCAGCACTATTTACAATAGCCAAGACATGGAAGCAACCTAAATACCCATTGACAGATGAGTGGATAAAGATGTGGTACATATATACAATGGGATATTACTCAGTCATATAAAATAATGACATAGTGCCATTTGCAGCAACACGGATGAACCTAGAGGTTATCATACTAAGTGAAGTAAGTCAGACAGGGAAAGACAAATATCATTTGATATCACTTATATGTGGAATCTAAAGAAAAGGTACAAATGAATTTATTTCCAAAACAGAAACAGACTCACAGACATAGAAAACAAAATTATGGTTACCAAAGGGGAAAGGAAGGTAGGAGGGAGGGATACATTAGGAGGTTGGGATTAACATATACACATTACTATATATAAGATAGATAATCAACAAGGACCCATTGCGTAGCACAGGGAACTACACTCAATATTTTGTAATAACCTGTAAGGGAAAAGAATCTGAAGAAGAATATATATATATATGCTTCTTTTATATAAGAAACATATATATATATTTAGTTATATATATATATAACTGAATCACTGTGCTGTACACCTGAAACTAACACGATACTGTAAATCAACTATACTTCAACAACAAAAAGAATATATGTAGATCCTCTTCCCTCCAGGAGATGGAGCTTAATCTTCTCCCCTCTCCTAACTAGTGTGGGGTGGGCTTAGTGACTCATTTCCCTTTGTAGAGTAGACAAAGGGAAAAATAGTAACTCAACAGTGGAGAAAGCTGGTAGGCATTGTTTTAACCAAGTGATCAAGGTCAACATCATAATGCTAAGTCATATGGATGTCATGGCTTGCTGATATGATGCAATGAGGATGGCATTTCACCTCTGTGGTCTTCTTCCCCCAAATCCATCATCAAATTTTAATCATGAGAAAACAGCAGGCAAACCCAAATTGAGAAACATTCTAAAAAATACCTGACCAGTATTCCTAAAAATAATCAAAATTGTGAGAAACAAGAAAAGAAACTGTCATGGACCAGAGGGACTACGGAGAAAAGATGACTCAAAAGAATGTAGTATCCTGGATGGGATCCTGAAACAAAAGGATATTAGTGGGAAAACCAGTGAAATCTGAAAAAAGTGTGCAGTTTAGTTAATAGCGTTGTACCAATGTTGGTTTCTCAGTTTTAACAAGTGTACCTGTCCCAACACATGCATAGCCTCTCCATTATCAACATCCCTTTCAGAGTGGTGAATTGGTTACAATGATGAACCTACATGGGCACATTACAACCAAAGTCCATAGTTTACATTGGGGTTCACTCTTGGTGTTGTACATTCTATGATTTGGACAAATGTCTAATGACATGTATCCACCATTATAGTCTCAAACAGAGTAATTTTACTGCCCTAAAAACCCCCTGTGCTCTGCCTACTCATCCCTCCCTCTACCCTAACCCCTGACAACCACTGATCTTTTTACCGTCTCCATAGTTTTGCCTTTTCCAGAGTGTCGTATAGTTGGAATCATACAGTATATAGCCTCTTCACATTGGCTTCTTTCTCTTAGTAATTTGCATTTAAGTTTCATGGCTTGGATAACTCATGTCTTTTAGCACTGAATAATATTCTTTGTCTGAATGTACCAGAGTTTATCCATTCATTTACTGAAGGACATGTTGGTTACTTCCAAGTTTTGGCAGTTACGAATGACGCTGCTATAAACAACTGTGTGCAGGTTTTTGTGTGGACATAGTTTTCAACTCCTTTGGGTAAATACCAAGTAGCGCTATTGCTGGATCTTATGATAAGAGTAAGTTTAGTTTTGCAAGAAACCAATAAACAGTCTTGCAAAGTGGCTGTACCATTTTGCATTCCCACCAGCAATGAATGAGAGTTCTTGTTGCTCCACAACCTCACCAGCATTTGGTGGTGTCAGTGTTTTGTATTTTGGCCATTCTAATAGGTGTGTAATGGTATCTCATTGTTGTTTTAGTTTGCATTTTCTTAATGACATATCATGTGGAGAATCTTTTTCATATGCTTATTTGCCATCTGTATATTTTCTTTGGCAAGGTGTCTGTTAAGGTCTTTGGCTCATTTAATTATCAGGTTTGTTCTTATTATTGAGTTTTAAGAGTTCTTTTTATATTTTGGATAACAGTCCTTTATCAATATTGAGTCTTCCTATCCATGAACATGAAATATCTCTCCAGACTCTGGTGATTTTTAAAAAATCTATTTACCATCATATTAAAAATTTGTTATTGTTGTTGTTGCACCGGGTCTCTGTTGCTGTGCTCAGGCTTTCTCTAGTTGCGTCGAGCAGGGGCTACTCTTCTTCGTGGTGCGCAGGCTTCTCATTGCAGTGGCTTCTCTTGTTGCAGAGCACGGGCTCTAGGCATGCGGGCTTCAGTAGTTGTGGCGCACGGGCCTCGTTGCTCCATGGTATGTGGAATCTTCCCAGACCAGGGCTCGAACCCATGTCCCCTGCATTGGCAGGCGGATTCCTAACCACTGCGCCACCAGGGAAGTCCCCCTACCGTCATTCTTGTTTGCTTATTATATACTAGTCATTGTGCATGCTTACCTGCTTGATCTTAATTAATCCTTACAGCAATCTGTGGGGTAAGGAGTCACGTCTCTATTTTACATTAAAAAACTGAGGCTCAGAGAGGCTAAGCACTTTTCTGAGAGCACACAGCTAGGAAGTATTAGAGCTAGGGTTTGTACCCAGGTCTGCATCCAGAATGTGACTCTGTCTCATTTGGTTTTGGAAATTTGCAGGGCACATACTGCTGTGCAATATTATGCCTGGAGTGACAGCCACAGTCCATCTCCGGATTCACGCTTGAGTGCCTACATCATGATCTGCAAATATCTGGATTATCAGATTTGGTTTTTGTTGTTTATACCCTCCATCTCCCAAAGATCTTGGTACTCATTCTCAATGGGTATCCAGACTAGAAGGCAGAGACCAAATGTCTTTTGGCTGATCCATTCTTGCAACTCAAAATGACTGGATTAGTTGTTCATTGTTTTAGCAGCCAAATGAATGTGATTTGCAGCTATTTATTTGGGGCATTTATTTCAGAGTTGCTAGCCCTGTTCAATTGAATATAATTCTCAGAGCCAGTATGGTAGTGCTGCTGCTGATTGATAAATTAAGTCTCCAGCTGGCAGATGTGTTAAAGATTAGAACCAATGGCTGAGACTGATTTCTGGAGGCCTCTTGTTAAACTGCTTCTGTCTGCAATGTTAATGAGATTCTAAACCTTTCTACCTGATCAACATTACTAATTTGGATTAATGGTGGAAAGAGGGCAAGGAACTACCTACTGCAGTCATTTGAGGAGCCTATGAAGATTTCTTGCCCATCTATTTCCATCTGCTAGGTGATATGTAAGATTCCAATATTAGGGATTCATTCCTTTGGCTATATAAATTTTTCATTCTCTGTAAAGTGAATCCATTAGGATAATGCACCTGGGTCCCTGTCAAACTTTAGGGTGCGCGAGTTGATTTCTTTCCAGAAAAGGGAAGTAGAGCAATTGAGAGGGTTGGAAGACTTTGGAAGATTCTGAGGAAAGAGGGAGGAACTCCAACATGTCAAACTTCAGGGTTAAGCAAGCTTTGGGAATGCCATTTGGTGAGAAGAAAGCATAGATTCTTCTGCCACCTTGACAGGGGGCATTTGGAAATATGTGTGGGTATCTTTGCTTTTCACAAGACTGAGAGTGCTACTGACCCCCAGTGGGCATATGCCAGGGGTGCTCAACAACCCACAATGCACCAGACAGACTCAAACAGCAAAAACTGTTCCACCCAAAATGCCAACACCATCACCATTGATAACTTTAGAGAATGCCAAGATAGGGATAATAAGTTTGTCCCTTCCAGAGCAGTGATTAGCAAACCTGGATGTACCCCCACTGACATGCTGAATGAAAATCAGGGGAGAGGGAGGGCCCAGGAATCAGAATTTTTACAACACTTTGCAGGCATTTCTGACATACAGCCAGCTTGTCTGCTGTCTAGGCTTGGGTTAGGGTGTCTTGGAAGATTTTCTTTGTCGTCTGGTAAAAAGGCGGCCAGAGTTTGTTGTAGAAACTTCATGGTTAAAGTCCACAAGGAGAATTATCACAGATCACTATGACAAGTGGTGCTACCTGGGATCTACATTCAGAAGCATTACAAACATTTTCTGTTGAAGTATAGAACACCCAGAAAACTGCACAACTTATAGGTGCACAGCTCAATGAAAACTTTCAAAAGGCACAACTTTTACAAGTGAACTCACCTGTATAATTACCACTTCAATCGAGAAGATTCTAGAAGCCCCCCCCCTTGTGCCAATTACTCCTCTACCCTCAAGGGTGATGGCTACTTCGACTTCTAAAGCATAGATTCATTTTGCCCATTTTGAAGTTTATATAACAAAAATTACACACCGCGTTCTATCGTATGCCTGGCTTCTTTGATACAGAACCGTGTTTGTGAGTTTCATCCGTGCACTTGTGTGTAGCTTCTGATCGTCCATTCTCGTTGCTGCAGAAGGCTCTCTGTGCAAATGCCCCACAGAGTATTGATCTGTTCTGCTATTGATAGATATTTGGGAAGTTTCCAATTTTTAACTAGCATGAATATGATGCTGTTCACATTCCAGGGAGTGTCTTTTAGTGGACCTATGTCCTCATTCCTCCTGGGTTTGTACCTAGGAGCGCTGATGCCGGGTCACAGGGTATTCACAGGGTCCAGCATTGGAAGAAATGATCAGTTTCCCAAAGTGTTTGTATCCAATTACTTCCACCCAACAGAGTCAGAAGGAGTTTCAGACCCATGTCAGTGACCTGGGCAACGTTTTAAAAATCTCTCTCAGCCTCAATGTTTTCACTTGTAAAGTGGGGCTTCTATGAAGACTTGTAGATGCTTTATCTTGGTGAGGACTTTCTCAGTGAGAGGTTACTCTTTTCTGAAAAGCTCTGGGTCTTTAGAAATCTCTGTAGGTGATGCTTATGCTATATGAAACTCAACTGTCTTCTTGGGAAAGTCCATCATAACAAGTTATGTGTAAGTTCACTTTGCACAAGGCAGCCTTCTTATATGACTGGCTGTTCGTATCCATGAACGTGGGATTACTTCTTGATTCATATTAACTGTCATTTGCCTTTGAAATCTGAAACATCAAGTACAAAAATCATTAATATTTATTGAGAATCCTACACATCCCATTTCCTGGCAACTCTGATCACTCTTGGTTTAATCATTTTGTCCATACCTTGACAAGTTAGGAAATCTTAAAAGTGCTACAGGTGACCTGTAAAGGCTTACCCGTAGGCACAGAATGGGGAATATATGTAAAGACATATCATCTTTTCTAGTATGTTTCAAATGAACTCATATACTGATCGGGGAGGGCATTAAATAGGAGTCAACCAGCTAAGCCTTGAAAAAATATTTGTCTTCTTCATCCTCTTCCCCTTCCTCTCTATCACCCCTACCTTCTAGTCAATATATTGCTTTTGCAAAAATTCAACAGTTTCTTGGTATATCCACTTTGGACGACAGTTTGGTGACATCTCACAAACCTTAGATATGCTACCTTGTGACCCAGAAATTTCACACTTAAGGCTATTCCTACAGAAATGCATATTTATAGGTGCCAGGATCATTCAAGGCAGGAATGTGTAAGAGCCTCAACTGGAAACAACTTCGATGTCCATCAACAAGATAATGGATAAACAGATAGTGGCTTACTCTTTTATTGAAATACCATACAGCAGTGAAAGCGAATCAATCGCAGCGACATGTGACAACAGCGGATGAATCTTAAAGACATAATGTTTTTTTCAATTTTATTTTATTGAAGTACAGTTGGTTTACAGTGTTGTGTTAATTTCTGCTGTACAGCAAACTGATTCAGTTATACACATATATACATTCTTTTTCATATTATTTTCCATGATGGTTTATCACAAGATATTGAATATAGCTCCCTGTGCTATATTCCTTGGATAAACAACAGGGATACCTTGTTGTTTATCCATTCTCTATGTAATTGTTTGCATCTGCTAATCCCAAACTCCCAATCCATCCCTCTCCCACCCCTCCCCTGCCACCTTGGCAGCCACAAGTCTGTTCTCTGTTAAAGACATAATGTTGAACCAAAGAAACCAAACATCATAGAATATATACTGATGCTTATATTCATATAAAATCCAAAAAGATGCAAAGTGGAACTGTATTGTTTAGGAATGCACAATAAAGTAGTAGAAGTATAAAGAATAGCAAGGCTATTAATACCATAAAGTCAGGATGTGATTATTGCTGAGGGAATTGGGCACATGTGTGTTTCCGGGGAGCCAGCTCTGGACCTGGGTGTTAGTTCCATGAGTGCTAGTTTCACAGCAAATTCTTACACTGTACATTTATGCTTTGAGTATTTTCCTGTGTGTTTTCACTTTCACAATACAAAAAGGGGAATGGGAAATAAAACTGTAGTGGCTCTGGAGAGAAGCGAACACCATGCAACATATATACGCCAGAAGCTTTATCCAGCCAAGTAGGACCTGGTTAGTTATCCGCCCCTGGCAGTTAAGATTTGCCACCTCTGGGGTTTTTCCGACGATGGGGGTCAATCTTTCATTCCAGCTTGCAGGGCCGATTTGAAACTTTCACAGAAGTATCACCAAACCATTCTCCCAGTTTTTAAAATTTGTCTTTTGCTAAATAGAGCAAATTTGTGTAGAGGACTCACTGCACCTCTAGACTCGAATCTCCTTCCTTTTCTACCTTTAAGTTTCTTCCTTTCTTCCTCCCTCCTTCTCCTTGCAAAGTGCTGGGAGCGTCCGGCTGTCTGCAACCGAAATGGAACCCGCTGAAAAGCAAGGTTTCCTCCCAAGGGAGGAGGAATCTGTCGTCCCAACTTCCCCCTTGCCTCCCGACCATCCGGCTCTCCCCTCTCTCCCCCACAAAACTCCGCTGAGACAGGTCCCTTCGCGCCTCCGCGATTGGTCGCGGGCCATCATGTGCCGACACTTTGGGTGGGTCTTTCTCCCGTTAAACTCATCAATCGCTCCTCTTTGGAGCCTCGCTGGCCAGTGGTTCAGACCTTTGCGCCCATTTCCCCCCCCATGCCCCCCCCCACGCTTACTTCCTCTTCCCCCCACCCCTCCACATCAGTCTTATTTTAGCAAAACCTAGAGAAGGAAGAGGAGGCATTGGGGGGCGGGGGGGGGGGGCGATGGACGCTAGGCATTGCAGCATCCGGGAGCAGCTATTGAGTGGCTAAACGAACGGCGCATACCTCTCTCCCTCTTTCTCTTGGTTTTTTTTTTCCTCCTGTTGGGAATTTTCAGGATTTCATTGCTGCAATTTAACCCCAAGATGAGGCACGGTTGAGCGAAACGCTGCGCGCACACGCACACTCACACTCCTTCGTGAGCAGAAGAGGCAGCCGCTGGTGATTCAGGAAGAAAAAAAAAAAACAACACCCGGACCCTGCGGCTTCAAGACTCCTTAAGAGCCCTTCGGAGCGTTTCCCTCCCCCCTCCCCTTCTTTCCTTAATACTCTTAATTTTAATTTCATTTCATTTATTTGGCTACAGATCTTCCAGCATTTTTAAGGTCTAGGAACTCAAGCAAAACAGAAAGGGGGATTTTTAAATTTGGGGGGCTGCCTTCCCCCCACCCCCCAGCAAAGACTTGGGTTTTATTTTTATTTTTTTAACAAAAAATGTTTTTAAAGAGCCGAGCGCACTCCTTTTGCAAGATGCCAGCCTGACCCGGACCTCGGAGGAATTTGAAGCTTCCACTGCGTCCCGGGGGGCGTCCTTTGCAAACCGTTCGAGTCTTAAAGGGGGTGTGCGTTTTTTTTTTTTTAACTGTGTTTTTTTTTTTTTTTTTTTTTCCTTCCGGAGTGGGTGGACTGGGGATTGCCTGGATTCCTTCCTCGGTTATTTTTTGCCTTGCTTCCCTCTCCCCTCCCCCCCTCCCCGGCCCCCGCGCCCCGCCCCCGCACCCTCCTCCAGCCCCTCCTTCTCTGGGGTCAGCCAGGAAGATGTCCCGAGCTGCTATCCCCGGCTGGGGCCGGGCAGCCGCCTTGTGAGCCCCCGACCCGAGGCGCCGAGCCGCCGCCGCCCGATGGGCTGGGCCGTGGAGCGTCTCCGCAGTCGCAGCTCCAGCCGCCGTCTTCACAGCCCCGGCAGCATCAGCATCAGCATCGGCGGCGGCGGCGGCTGCGGCGTCTTCCGCATCGTTCGCCGCAGCGTAACCCGGAGCCCTTTGCTCTTTGCAGAATGGCCCGCTTCGGAGACGAGATGCCGGCCCGCTACGGGGGAGGAGGCTCCGGGGCAGCCGCCGGGGTGGTCGTGGGCGCCGGAGGCGGGCGAGGAGCCGGGGGCAGCCGGCAGGGCGGGCAGCCCGGGGCGCAAAGGATGTACAAGCAATCAATGGCGCAGAGAGCGCGGACCATGGCCCTGTACAACCCCATCCCCGTCCGACAGAACTGCCTCACGGTCAACCGGTCTCTATTCCTCTTCAGCGAGGACAACGTGGTGAGAAAATACGCCAAAAAGATCACCGAATGGCCATATCCTTTGCCCAAACCCCGGCAACTGCGCCTCCCCCTCCTCCCTCGCTTCCCCTCTTCCAGGCTGGGAGAGACCCGGGGGTTGATGGGAGGCGGGGGGGGGGGTGGTCTTCCAGGGGCTGGGAGAGGGGGCACCGGGGAGGAGTGTGGAGCATCTCTCCACCCCGAGCTGGGTTGAGGTACCGTGGAGGCTTGGGGTTGTGGGCGCCGGGGGAGTGGATTCCGCCCAAGGACCGATTTCAGAATGAGGGCTGGGCCCTGGGGTCGTACAGGGGCCTTTAGAGCCAGTTCCGGATGGGTCAGAGTTCTCCCCGAATGAGCGTAGACCAGGCCGGGGCCTGAGCACTCTGCCCAGGGCAGAGGAAGCATGGGGTCCTTGGCTGGGTTTCCTTAGCCGCCCCTCGCCGGAATCCACGGTTGCCTCCAGAGCTGGAGCCCAGTCCCAGCTCTCAGGCCTCTCCACCCCTGCTTGCCCGAGGTTGGGGGCTGCCCTCAAGGAGGGTGCCTAGGGGTTCCCAGGGCCAAGAGCCAGTGGGAGAGCATGTGGTCTTCACACTGAGGGGCCAGCACTGACCAGAATTAATATCTCGGGATGGACCGCTGGCCAGGAAGGGATGGGGGGCATTTTATTATTCCCCATGTCTGCAGGTTCCATTTCCTTCCACCCACTGATTAGGGACCTCATCATCTTTTGAGGTGTAGAAAACATCCCATTTGCCCCATCTGGGGCCCTGACCTGGAAGACCCAGGATGGGCTACTTCAATAAGAAAGATAGGACAAGAGAAAATGAGGTGCTGGGTCCTTCCTAGGGTGCCGTGTTAGGCCTTGGGTTGGAATCTGCTTCTTCCACCCTAGAGACCCGGGAGGGGACACCAGGAGAGTCAGCATCCATGTGGACAGCTTGGGCAGGTAAATGCCTTTTTTTTTTTTTTAAATTAAAGACCCAGAGGAAGAAAGTGGAGTACACATTTTCCTCTGCTGAGATGCTACCAAAATCCGGATCCCCTTGTGTTTCTTTAAATTCGTGCCTGCTTGAAATAAACCTTGAGGAGGGCTTAACATCTGTTGAGATGTAGGGAGGCAAGGATGGGTAATTAGTCGGGCTTTCTAGCAGTTATCTAAGCATGACCCAGATTCCAAGTAGGGGGACGAACCCTGCTTCCCAGGCTGACTGGCCACCGTGCCGTGCCCAAATGTGCCGCTCCTCGGCTCGGTTCCAACTGGCTGCCCTCGGAGTAAAAACGAATGGGGCTGGTTGGGCCCCTGGGCTTCACTGATGAGCCCCCATCCTTTTTGTGTATGGTTTTGACAGGTATATACTCAACAGGGCTGAGCCCCAGGTGGTCCTGGGCTTGCTTATTTGAGGAACACGTTGGCTGGTGGATTCACTTTTAGGGGGGACCAGAATTGAGCAGGATTTTGGCTACTGGGTCCGGAAACTGTAACAGAGGCCTCTGAGGTTTTGGAGTGTGTGTGGGCAGTCTGCTTCTAGGGTGGTGAAAATTAAGAGGTTCAGCTGCTGTCTTTTTGGAGGGGTGTACCCCTAACCACGATGTCATTTTGATTGGTGCCCAAGGCAGGAGCCAAGTCTTTGCCTCCTAAGTTTCAACCTTGTGATTATCTGTTGAAATGCTCAGGGGTCTTGTAATCACTCTGCCTGTCTCCCCCCAATCCCTGGAGGAGTGGGGGGAGGCATGGAGAATGGCAATGTGTCAACGTGTGCAAGATCAGATAACTCAGGGGTGTCCAGGAGGGATTCACTGGGCTGACAGGTTTCCGTGTTGAAAATGGCTTTAGATCGCCTTCTGGAGCCTGGATTTGGAGTCTACTAGGAGGAAAGGAAGAAGGTGGGAATCCTAATGTGTCCTTAGCTCACCCCGGTCCAGCCTGAATCCTGCAGATCAGAGGGCTGTTGGGGAGTGAAGGGACGGCAACAGTCCCTCGGAAGGAGGGATCTTAAGAGAGGGATGCAGGTGAACTGGTAGCACTCAGTCCTTTGGAGGTTTTCTTTGGCTTTCTTGCTCTTGGGAGCTTTGTGATGAGTTTGTGCATTTTGGTTTTTGCAGCCAGTTTTTGTTCTCTCTTTGGCCTGAGGCAGCAAACACATTCTATAGCCCCACTCTCAAAGGGAAAGCTCTCCATCCCCCGATCTGTCACCAACCAGAGTCATCCAGGACTGAGCTTTCTCTGGGGGGGAGGTGATGAGAGGGGAGGGGACAGAGAGATGGGGGGCTAGATAAGGGCAATTTGGGCCAATGCAAAGAAATGGAGTGTGGAAACACCAAGGAGTCAGGGTACCAGGGGAGAACATGGACTTGAGTATCTAAATATTTCTGCCATTAAAAAAAAGTGTTGAAGTACTTATTTAGAACTTTTTCAGGGCCTCTCACTGTTGTGGCCTCTCCCGTTGCGGAGCACAGGCTCCGGACGCGCAGGCTCAGCGGCCATGGCTCACGGGCCCAGCCGCTCTGCGGCATGTGGGATCCTCCCGCACCGGGGCATGAACCCGTGTCCCCTGAATCGGCAGGCGGACTCTCAACCACGGCGCCATCAGGGAAGCCCTAGAACTTTTAAAATAAAGTCTAATGTATATATATACGCACATGGGAAAGTATACAACTCAAGTCCAGATTAGTTAACTGAACATTCATGCCACTGGCACCCAGGTCAAGGAAAAGAACGTAACCAGCTCCCCAGAAAGTCCCCTCCTGCCCCCTCCCAGTTACTCCCCCCGATAAGGGTTACCGCTACCCCGACTTCTGACCCCATGGGTTCATTTGGCCTCCTTTTGAGCCTCCTGTAAATGGAGTCAGAGGCCGTGTTCTTTTGTGCCGGGCTTTTTTTTTTTTTTTTTTCCTCAACAATCTGTCTGTGAGATGCCTCCGTGTCACTGTGGGTCATTGTGGGTTGTTCCTTCTCATCGCTGTGTGATATTTTATTGTTTGACTCTCCCACAACATACTTCTCCGTTCCACAGTTGAGGGCCATTTGAGTGATCTCCAGATTGCGCATGTCTTTGGTTGAACTTTCTGGGGAGGCGTTTCTCTTGAGTTTATACCTAGGAGTGGAATTGCCACTGCCGTTCTTTGATGTGCATGTCGCGGAACATGTATTTGGAAATGGCATTTACTGAGGGTTGCAGGTGAGTGGGCAAAGCAGGTTCTTCACCGTCACGGGGAGGAGTCAGTCAGTGGCCGTTCCGTGAACTTGGCTGTGTGCTCTGAGGGCCTAAGAGTGTTACTTCCAAATGCAGATTCCAGCATGGTACGCTGGTGGAGGGAGGGTGCAACCTTGCATTCCCCATGGTCACAGGCACTTTGCCACTGTGATTCCTTCCCCTTCTGCACCCCACTTTCCTCGGGAGCTCAAGCTTGAAGCCATCAGTGAGAATTCAGGGGTTCTCATGAATTTCATTTTTCTCTAAGTCAGGAGACCCAAATGGAAATCTTTGATGTTCAGATTTCCATCGGTGCTTTGCACTCTTGAAGGATTCCAGGCAGCAAAGCTGTCTGGATCACACACCTTGGTTCCGTGTTCTCCTCGACTGGAAGTCTGATTTAAATATGGCCGTGACGGCCTCTGACGATGGCTTCTGAAGAGCTCAAATCTGTCAGCTCAATAAGGCGCATCTGTCAACCTTCCTAGAGCCCCCACTTAATGCCGTTTGCTCCTTCTGACGCGCTACCAAGCGCCAATGTGAATGTCATCTTCCCCCAGTCCTGCTGATGCCAGCAGATCTTGTGCTGAGCGTGGTGTAGGAATTTGGGCCGCGGACTCAGGTCTGTGTTATCACGCTCCTTCTCCTGAAGTGCTTGCAGGATTCCGGGCTTTCATACCCTTGTTTTCAGGACTCTTCACAAGAAACCCAGAGTCCCATCACATCAGGTAACCCACGGACACTGGCTGATTGGCACTCAACCCCTCACTCACCTCATCAGAGTCTTGGCCCACCCTGAAAATTAGCTTGTGCTAGAAGGGCAGGAAAGAATGACTGTATAATTCTTCTACTAGATCAGCGTGGCAGGTACTTCCAGAAGGGCAAAACTCTGGGAAGTAGGAATTAGCATGGTTTTTTTCCCTTGGGTCCCCCCCCCACCGCCCGCCGCTGCAAAGGTGCGATTCCTCCTCCGCAATCCCCAAATCTAAAAAGCTCTGAAAACCGAAAGATCAGCTCATGTAGGGGTTAAAAAACTACCTTGAACTGACGCAAATTTATATGCTTAAGTTACAGTCTTAAATTTATCCCACGTGGTGTGCATTTTGGTGTTTTCACTGAGGAAACAGTAGATATGCTTGAGCATGGGGTGCTGCTCCGGCAGACCCAGTGGGAGTGTTACGTATACGTGGTAGCACTTTGCAAACTTTCCCGAGTGTGAGGATTGCCTTGTTAAAATGATGACTCTGGTCCAGCAGGTTTGGGGTGGGGTCTGGGATGCTGCTTTTCCAACAAGTCTCTAAGGATTGCCCATGCTGCTAGTACACGAGTTACACTTGGAGTATCCAGGTCACATCATAGATGCATCCTGTTATCTTTTTTTTCCTTTTTCTCAAAGACCGGGTTTATTGCGGTATAAATTACTTACAGCAAAATTCACCCTTTTAAGCGTAAAGTTCTCAGAGTTTGACAAATGCATGCAGGCATGTAGCCACCACCCAAGTCAAAATATGGAACCGTTCCATTACCCCACAATATCCCCTAGTGACCATTTGAGTCAGCACCCCCCTACCCAAGTACCTTGCAAGCACTGATCTGTTCTCCATCCTTGCAATTTTGCCTTTTCTAGGAGGTCGTATACATAGAATCATATCGTATGTAGTCTTCGGATTCTGGCTTCTTTCATGCAGCCTTTGAGATCCATTCATGTGGCTGTGTGTGTATCGGTAGCTCATTCTTTTGGGTGCTGAGTAATATTCCATGGGACGCCTGGACTGGAGACTGTTCATCCATTTCCCAGGAGATTTGGGGTGTTTCCAGGTTGGGTGATTATGAATAGAGCTGAGGTAAACATTGGTGGATGGATTTTAGTGGGAACTTTGGGAACGTACATTTATTTCTCTTGGGGAAATAAATACCCAGGAGTAGGATTGCTGGGTTATGTGGTAAGTATGTGTTTATAAGAGACCGCCAAACTGTTTTCCAAAATGGTTGTGCCATTTTACATTCCCATCCCTGTGATCCCTTTAAAGACACCAAGTTCTGGGCTTCCCTGGTGGCGCAGTGGTTGAGAGTCCACCTGCCGAGGCAGGGGACACGGGTTCGTGCCCCGGTCCGGGAGGATCCCACATGCCGCGGAGCGGCTGGGCCCGTGAGCCATGGCCGCTGAGCCTGCGCCTCTGGAGCCTGTGCTCTGCAACAGGAGAGGCCACGACAGTGAGAGGCCCGCATACTGCAAAAAAAAAAAAAAAAAAACCCACCAAGTTCTAAGCTCCAGAGCACGTCTGGCCTCGAGGCTTTAGCATAAAGGATTGTGGATGTGTAGAAAGTAGAGGAAGTGGTAGCCTTAAGTGCCAATCAGAGAAATGAGAAAGGGTGAGGATGTCATTTGTAGCTCTGTTCCTGCCCTGGTTTGAGGTCTAGCAAGGGAGGGGGGTCTCCAGTGTGGGAGAAGGGGGTGTCTGGTTGGGGAGTGCTTTGGTCCTGCCACTCGGCAGTAGAAAGCAAGCTCCCCGAGGCCATAAGACCTATATCCATCATGCTACCCACCATTGCCACCCCATCACGCCTGGCACACAGTAGGCACTTCATTAATGTTTGCCCAGTGAGCGACAAAAGTGCTTCTCTTCACCCAGTTGCCAAATCTTTGAGATCTGATTCACCTATGTACCCATGTTTCAGCTTTTCAGTGGGTTTTAGGTGTGGATCTTGGAGTGACAGGAGGGGTGTGTGTGCATGAGAGTATCAGACCAAAGGAGGTCTCTGAAATGTTAGTGCTTGAGAAATTGGGGAGCAGTGGTTCCTTGAGAGTGGAGTCTTCCTTCAGGGGATTTTGGGGGGACATCTGTTGGGTACTTGGGAATTAGGTACACGCACCCCCCATTGCCTCCCCAGTAACAAGCACACAACATGCACTCCTCCAACAATGGAAGACGCCACCAGGAAGATAGATTCAATCCAGAGATGGTCAGGACCCTGAAGCCCCTCAGTTAGTCCGTTTCTGGGGATGCTAACTCAGCTCCTCAGGAGGGGTCCAGGTGGTGCTTTGAAATACAACAGGGAGGTGAGGGAAAGCACCCTGAACTTTGGGTCAGCCAGGCCCAGGTTCGAATGGCCCACCCTAGCCAGGCTGCCTTGGGCATCAGAGCCTCAGTTTCCTCATGCACATGGTGAGGATGTTGCTTCTGTTATAGCATGTTCCTCGGAGGACTCTGGAGGAGGTCACGTGGGGTCATGCATGAGAAATGCCCAGCACAATGTCCGGCATGGAGAAAGCTCCAAAACGTGTGAACCATAATATTGGAGAGCACTTTTCGCTCGTTATGTTCCTTTTTGGAAACTTTGACTAGAAACCGGGCTCTCTGGGTAGGAGTGGGAGCAAAGGGTCCCTCAGTTGACTGGCCAGTTTGGATTTATTAATCTGAGTGTGGCACTCTTGTTTTTTTTTTTTTTTAAACATTCACAGAATATTTTTTTAAATTAATTTATTTACTTTTTAAATTTATTTTTGGCTGTGTTGGGTCTTCGTTTCTGTGCGAGGGCTTTCTCTAGTTGCGGCGAGCGGGGGCCACTCTTCATCGCGGTGCGCGGGCCTCTCACTGTCGCGGCCTCTCCCGTTGCGGAGCACAGGCTCCGCACGCGCAGGCTCAGCGGCCATGGCTCACGGGCCCAGCCGCTCCGCGGCATGTGGGATCTTCCCGGACCGGGGCACGAACCCGCGTCCCCTGCATTGGCAGGCGGATTCTTAACCACTGCGCCACCAGAGGAGCCCCACTCTTGTTTTTCTAATTGAAATATTTGATTTACAACGTTGTCTTAGTTTCAGGTGTACAGCAAAGTGATTCAGTTATACATATACACATATATATTCTTTTTTTCAGAGTCTTTTTCCTTATAAGTTATTATAAAATATTGAGTATAGTTCCCTGTGCTATACAGTAGGTCCTTGTTGTTTATCTATTTTGTATGTAGTAGTGTGTTTATGTTAATCCCAGCCTCCTGATTTATCCCTCCCCCCCTTTCCCCTTTGGTAACCCATTTGCATTCTCTTTTCTCTCTGGAAGCTTTAAGGGAGGAAAAATGTATGCCCACTTGACCTATTTTTCTGTTCTCTTCGGTCTGAGATAAAATTGTCTTCCTCTCCCTTGATCCCTTCCTCTGTGGGTGACAAGGTAAGGGAGTTTTAAAATGTATAATTAGCTTCCCTGCCCACCGCCCCCCACCCCCATCTCCTTCTTCTGAGCCAAAGGGTCCAGCCCAGGATGGAGGCTGCAGGCTTAGGACAGCTGCTGTGGCCGCCCCAGGTGACTCCTGAGAGTTTAACAATAGAACCCTGCTCAGCTTTGGGGTTAGAATGCATCCCCCTCTTCCCCCAGTTTCTGTCTTCTTTCTCCCCTCTCCCTCACTTCCTGGGAGAATAGAGAAGGCAAGGAACATTCCAGGAGAGGGATCCAGGTGGGTGGGCTCAGCAACTTATGTTTTAAAACCCACTGGGCTTTAGTCCTTGTCTGGGTAGGGTGACCAGATGTCCCAGTTTGCCTGGGACTGTCCTGGTTTTAGCATCTTGAAAAATCCAGCAGTTCTGGGCAAACAAGGAAGTTGGTGACCCTACTGGTGAGTTCTTAACACTCCAGAGATGAAGGGAGCCAGAGATGGTGCCAATGCCCAGGAAAGGAGAAGATAGGTAGCTTTTTGCCTCTGAAAAGCTGCGAGTTTATCTTGGAATGAATTGTGCTTTTGGAAGCTGCTTATTTAAGGCAGCTAATGCGAGAGAGATCCCGGCTCTGAAGCGCGAAATTCCAGAGTTAAATACGGATCAGGTTTTGTCGTCTCTCTTGGGTCAGAAGCGGCTTTATCTTCTTTTCAGCCTGGGAGCATTTTTGGGTCTTCCTTTAAGGTGTTCCCTGCTCAGGTTGGACCTGGAACTTGGGATTAGCAGCCCTCCCCCCATAACACTATTTAGGAGGCCTGCCCCCCACCTCCCCGGAGCAATGAGGGAAACTCAGTTTCGTCACCCACCTGCCAGTAAATAATAATCACACTGTTAAGTTCTGTTCTCATTTTAGGCCTGTGCGTAAAATATTATATAATTTTAAACCAATTTTAAAAGTATTTTTATAAAGCGGCGTTTGCAGGAGGGCTAAGTCTGATCTTAAGAATCAATGAACATATTCGTCTTAAATGAGACATTGGTATGGACCTAGAACTTGCTCTGTGTGGGGTTACACAGTTTCTGACCTGCCATATTCTTTTATCTCATTGACCTTTATTACTTCCTTTATTAAGAATAATGGGCATGGGCACCTCTGCTGACCTTCACTTTCTGCTATGAAATGTTTGTGGCGTCCATGGAGGGATGTGCTTGTCTGAGCAATAGCACCAGGGGTGGAGGCTAAAAAGGAGGAGAAGAGGTGAGGAGGGGAAGTAATATAGGGTGGAGATGAAGCAAAAGGCTTGGGGGGCAGGGGACCCCTGGTTGCAAATCTCAGCTCTAGCTCCCAGTAGCTGTGCTCAGTCTCTTCATCTGTAAAATGGGCATAGTAGTCCTCCATCCAGGGAATTGGAGGATGAAAAGATACTGAAAGCATGGGGTGTAGATGATCACTCTGTAAAAAGTATAAGAATGGGGGAAAAAATAGTATCAGAATGGACAGACTGTATACTCCCATGCGGCAAGGGCTGGGTCGGTTGTGGTCACCACTCTGGCCCTGTGCTTGGCACCTACAGTGGCTGAATAGATCATTGTGGGGTGTTTTCTTTCACCTCAGGTTAACAGCCAATTGCTTTAATCCTGTTCTGCGTTTACAGCACACTCTCAATATCATCTCTCCTTTTCCTTATTTTTCCTTATTTATTTTACTACTATATGGAAACACTGGTAGACCCGCCACCGAAGTCAAGAGCTAGAACAGTGGTCCTCAAAGTGTGGTCCCCAGCCCGGCAGGGTCAGCATCACCTGCTCTAGGGCAGAGATGCTTGCACTTGGCGTGCACCCGTGTCCCCTGGAGGGCTATTGAAACACTGGTAGCTGGGCTTCGCCCCCCAGAGTTTCTGATTCAGGGGGTATAGGGTGGAACCTAAGAATCTGCATTTCTAACAAGTTCCCAGATGCTGCTGATGCTGCTGGTTTGGGGAGAACCCTGAACTAGAACATGATCAATAACTTACCTCTACCTGTAGCCTCCCACCCTGCCTTTGCTTCCTGCCCCTCCCCCACTTCACTCCCCCAAAGGCAACCGCTCACCCTTGGATTGTGTGTGTCTTATTCTCTTTCTTTCTTTCTTTTTAAAAAAGCTTTACCACATATTTAAATATGCCTTAACTCTGTAAGTTTCACCTTCGTGGTTTCTGAGCTTTTTAGCCTTCTGGAACTTGCACTGGCTTTTTTTCACTCAACTGTATATTTCTAAGATTCATCTCTCTTATTTGAGTATAGCTGTAGGCTATTTACTTTTCTCTGTATAATATCGTATTCTGTGATGATACAACAATTTATCCGCTTTCCTGGGTGATGGACATTTGGGATGTTTCCAGGTCTCTTGTTTTTTTTTTGCTATTATGAATGGTGCTGCAGGACTGAATAAATAATTTTTGAATGAATGAATTCAAGGTGTTAATTTTAGTCTGTGTACTTGGGAATGTCGCTTCAGCTAGAATCAGCTGAGATTCATCAAAATTTCTGGAACACCAGCCATCTGACAGGCACTGGCTAAGCCATTTCACAGTCTATACCCATTATTCTAAGGGCTGGGTCAGCCAGGAAGCCCCTGTTTTTCCTTGCCTTCTGAAAGTCAGCCTGTGTTTTAGGCATTGGCAGTTGCTACGGTAGTAGAGAAGCAGCAGGGCTGAGTTGAGAGCATGGGCTCTGGAGCCAGTGGGCTGGGGTTCAAATCCCAACTCTGCTGGTCACTAGCCATGTGACCTTGCTCAAGTCATTTAAGCATTCTGTGCCTCAGTTTCCCAGTTTGTCCGCTGGGGATTCTAATAGCACCTATCATGGAAGATTAAATTAGTTAATACATGTTATGCTTAGAAAATAGTGCCTGGAACTTAGCGCTATATGTGTCTATATGTAAATGGATTGACGTATCAACGGATACATGGATGGATCAATGGGTGGAAAGAAGAAAGGGGGGGCTTATTCGGGTGACCTCTCTGACCCAGTGCTTGGAATAGTGCGTGACACATAGTAGGTTCTATGTAGTATTAGTTATTATTCTTCTGCCTTTTCTTGCCAAGACTCTCAGCTCCCTTGACCTCTGTTATCCTCTGGCATCTATCTTGTTAACCCGTTCTCCTGGATGATAAACGAAACCACCATCGCGCCAATGTATAATCCAAGGGGAAAACAATCACGGGGTCACGTTGACTGTAGATGCTAGAATTCCATGATTCCAAGGCCCAGGCAAAATTTTCCTCATCTCAGAAATCCTTGTCTATCTTTCTAATCAACTTCCTCTCCCATTCTCTACATCCCACTGCCAGGTTCTCTCCAGTGCCAGACTCTTTGCAGTCTGCCCACAGCTCCCCCTTCCTCTAACCATACCCTACTTTCTAGCCTTGTTTTAAGAGCACCATCTTTGAAGACATCAAAGACTTCAAACCAGTGAGGATAGGCTGGCTTCTGTGCAGTTCTAGCAAGGACCTGGAGCATTTGGGTCTTGCATAAATGGGAAGAGTCAGAGATGTTTGTGGATTTGAATTCTTTTTGGAAGAGTTGTTAGAATGTAAAATTTTAAGTTGGGCCTGTTCCTAATCACAGTGGAGTCTTTTAAGTTAAGGATCATCCATGGATGTTTGTGGTTTAGAGAAGAGAAGCGTCTCCTGCGGTTAGTGTTGAATGCATGGGTGGATGGAAAGATCTGTGGATGGTTGCACAGTTGGACAAATAGGTGAATAGGCTAGGTGGGATGAAGGAAGGCAGGATGGATAGATGAGAGAAAGAAAAGATGGACATATTGGATGGATGGGTGATTGGGTGGGTTATAGGTGGGTGGATAAGTGTTGATTGGTGGGTGACTAGATGAGTGGTGGACGGATGGATGATGAAAGAAAGAAAAGATGGATGGTTGAACACATGAGTGGATGAGTAGATGGCAGATGACTGACTGGACTGGATTGACAGGTAAAAAGATGGATGGGTGGATGAGTGGATGGATGGATGTTAGATATAAGGGTGTATGGAAGGGTGAGTGTCCATTTCTCAGTCTCTCTGATATTTGGTGTTCTTATGGGCTTGGGAATGACCAAGTCCCTCCACTTACCATCCTCAATGTCAGGTGAATCTTACATGCTTTGTGAAAAGCAGTAAGATGTATGCTTATGTCTTACTCTCTACTTAGAAAGCTCCTTGAGGGTAGGGAACAGTGATTTACCTTCCTCACACCCCCCACCAGTTCCCACACTATATCATGCATGAGTGTTTGTTAATTGAGTAGTGATGAGGAAAGTAAACAGTGTTCTTTACAAAGACTATTAAAATTCTGGAAACACTCTGGTTTTGTTTATTTCAGCACTGGGACTAAAAGTGGAATTCCTTGGATTTTGCTTCATTGGAGAAGAGTGGTGGGCTAGTGGAATATCTCTCTTACAAGTAGGTTGGGTAAATGTCCCAGATGCTTACTCACTGCGAGAGATTGCAGATTACAGATGTACTAGGTTCTACAAGACCCCTCATGATCTAGTCCCTGTTTTGTCTTTGATCTCATCTCTTCCATTCTCTACCCCTTCCACTCTGTCTCAGCCCCACTGGCCCTTTTTTGCCCACAGCTAGCTTATTTGCATCTGTGCTGGCTCTTCCCTCTACTTGCATCACTGTTTCTCCAGGTCTCCCCATGGCTGATTCCTTCTCTTCATTTAGGTCTCAGCCCAAAAGTCACATCCTCCAAGAGGCCTATGCTCTTCATTTGTTGAACACCTGAAATACAAAGAAGAACATAAAATATATGTATACTCTCCTATCCAGAGAGAATCTCTGGTGACATTTTTTTTTTAATTTTGTTTTTTTTTGGCTGCATTGGGTCTTCGTTGCTGCACATGGCTTTCTCTAGTTGCAGCAAGTGGGGCTACTCTTCTTTGCGGTGCACAGGCTTCTCATTGCGGTGGCTTCTCTTGTTGCGGAGCATGGGCTCTAGGTGTGTGGGCTTCAACAGTTGTGGCTCGCGGGCTCAGTAGTTGTGGCACACAGGCTTAGTTGCTCCATGGCATGTGGAATCTTCCCAGACCAGGGATTGAACCCGTGTCCCCTGCATTGGCAGTCAGATTCTTAACCACTGATCCACGAGGGAAGTCGCTGGTGACATTTTATGGTTACATTCCATACATTTTTATGGATATAAGCTTTTCTGAACACATTTCCATGCCACTAGATATCCTTGGACAGCAACATCCGGGCTACCATGTACAGTGGTACAGAGTACACACTGCACAAGGGTATTGTATCTCATATCATAGGCATCATAGAGCTGTACATTTATTATTTCAATTTCTCAGATGATGAAAGCTTCAGTATCTTGTTCTAGCAAAATGAAGATATTATGACAATTTTTTGACAGATGGACCTAACAACTTGAAAAAGGGGAGTCATTTAAATTCACACAGTGGTGCTGTATGGGTTGGCAGCAACCCCAGAAAAGACTGTTGTTAATATCTGATGACATTCCACTTTATGGATATATCATACTTCTTGTAATCATCCCCAGTCGTTTGTTTTGCTTGTAAACAACAGCGCTACAAACATCTTTGTGCATAAATCTCTGTCCAAGGTGCTGATTATTTTCAAAATAAAATTCTGGTCTAGAGATGTCACTCAAGTCTTAAAACTGTTGCCACCACTTTCCCTGAATATGTAAAAGAGATTTTGAGACCAAGTGACTTGAAATTTAGGAAGCTGAGGAGGAGTATGGAAAGAACAGTTGATTGGTTTGGAATTTTTCCTAGGCTGCATGTAAAACAGTGTTTTTGAACAGGGGGTGATTTTTGCCTTCCAGGGGACTTTTGGTAATGTCTGGAGATACTTTGGGTTGTCACGAATGTGGAGGGTGGGGTGCTACTGGTACTTAGCAGATAGAAGCCACGGATGTGCTGAGCATCCTAAAATGCACAGGACAGCACCCTCATCCCACCCCCAATAAACAATTATCCAACCCAAGATGTCAATATTGCTGAAATGAGAAATCCTGATGTAAAAGACATCACGGATTCCTTGGAGGAGAGTGGGTGGATTTAGAGTTTGGGGGTTACTTAAATTTTACTTACAGTTTCTCTTCCTATCTGGGTGTCTAAGCCAGCTTTCTCTGAACTTTAGATCCCACACTATCAGCAACAGGCTTGCTACTGACAGATTCGTTGATGTAAATATAGATGAGTATATAGAAGGAAATCTCAGCTGGAAAATGTTGGAATGAAAGCTGCTGCAACCTCCCTTTCTCCCTCCTTCTCCTTCTGTTGCCCAGTTTTTAAATCGTGTCTCACTTTCTTTGGGCTCCTGGCATGGTGAGTACTGCTGGTGGAGACAGTGGTTCTCTGTTCCTTTAGTCCCCACACCCAAGGTTGGCCTTGGGCATGTCCAGGGCACCACTGAGACAGATTAGCTTAGAGATGTGAAGGGGGAAAGGAGTGCATTCTGATAAATTCATTCCTTCATAAATGTTAACTGAGCACCTACTATGTGCAGGTGAGTGAGAGGAGGGGAGGGAAGGAAGGTGACAAGGGTAGATTGTGTGGGCCACAGTGAAGATTTTTACGCCAAAGGAAATGGCATCATCATTCCCATTTTCCACCTGGCACACCTATACTTTGTTTTCCATAAGAAAATAGCGCCCTTTGTGTCTACACAATGTTTTGAGGGCTGCTGTTTTTCCTCCAATACTAGCTACACTGCAGTGAACGCCGCTGTGTTGATGTCTTTACACACGTCTGTGACTGTTTCCTTAGGACAGATTCCTGGAAGTGGCACATCTGGGTCATATGTCAGGCTTTGGGGCCAGGCTGCAAGGAACAGTTAGTCTGTGCCTTTTCAAACTCCGAGGTCCCATTTCCCTGATTATGTGGCCCAACTAGATTGCCCTTGATGTTATATCTTCACCAATCAGGTAAGTGAAAAGTGGAATCTATTTGTGGTGCAATGTGCATTTCTTCAGTTCCCAAAGATGCAGAGCATTTTTCAAATCCATACGGGCTATCTGTGTTTCCTTCATGATGTCCCTGGTCACACCCTTGGCTCTGTTTTCTCTAGGGACATTCTTCATAGATATCTTTCGGGGAGGTTGCACCAGGTTCTATAGACACTGAGGGGTTCTGTTGCTCTGTGTTGTGTTCGAAGCAGTATAGTGGTTACGAGGGAGGGCTGTAGAACCAGACTACCTGGGTTCAAATCCCAGCTCTGTTTCTTTCCAGCTGCATCATCTTGGGCAAGTCACTTCACCTCCCGGTCCTCAGTTTCCTCATCTGTAAAATGGGCATAAAATGAGTTCCTGCCTCGTGGGGTTGTCAGAAGGCTCAAGCAGCACTCAGAACAGTGCCTGGCACACAGTGGGTCATAAATAAGCATTTGCCCTCATTATTGTTATGGACTAGGCATTAGTTTCCTCTCTCCTCCATACAATAGTGTGTGTGTTTCTGTGTGCCTTTGTTGGTGCACCTTTTATTTCAGGGTGCAATAGCCACCACGTGATTAAGAGTTAGCTCTCCAAGAATCAGTGCCACCATGGCTCTTTTAACTGACCAAACAGGATCTCCCGCGCATCCCCCGCAAAAAAAGCAACTGGACCATGTTTCACATTCACGATGGGTTTCCTTTCCTTGACCCCTGTGCTTGTTCATGTCTGGGATTTCACTAGATCTCCAGTAAAGACGAAGTGTCACATCCCAAGAGAAAATGGAAACGGACTGCCTTTTCAAATCGAGTTAGTAGCTCCTCTTTATGGAGAGCTTATGAGCCCTCGGGCTCTCTGATTTAATCTTAATATCAGTCCCAAGGGCTCCATGGGTTTATTTGTGTCCCCACTTGACAGATGTTCACACTGAGGCTCAGAGAGTAAAGTCACTTGCCAAGGTCACACATCTATCATATGGGGAAACTTCATGGGACAGGTAATGGCATGGCAGGAACAAAGGCCCAGAGAGGCAGATGCTCAGGTCCTGCCTGGGAAAACATCTGTGCTCCAGAGAGGTTGGCATGCCTATGGGAAGAGATGGTACAAAGGAATAGTTAAGGGACAGAGTGAAGGGACATTGAGGTCAGCCAGTACTAGGTTCCTCTCTGACAGTGATGTTGCCTTTGGGAAGTTACTTAACTTCAGTGACCCTCAATTTCTTCATCTTTACAATGGGCAGAATAATATTTTCCACCCAGAGATGCTGTAAGGATGAAATCAATGGTGAATGACAAACACCTTGCTCGGCACAGAGTAAATGCTCGACAGGTAGCTGAAGGTCTTTGTTTTCTCCGTAGTACAGGCACTGGGACACAAACACAAACAGACAGACACAGACCCCTGCCCTGGTGTGGCTAACATTCTAGCTGGGGATTGTGCCTTTCTTCCCTGGGAGGTTGTCTAGACCTGCTACGCCCAGTAAGGTAGCCACTAGCCACACATGGCTATTTCCACTTAAGAATTCGCTAAAATTAAATAAACTGAAAAAGTCACTCCCTTAGTTGCAGCAGCCACATTTCAGATGCTCTGTTGCCACATGTGGCTAGTAGCCATTGTACTGGACCATACAGATTAGTGCATTCCATCATGGCAAGTTCTGAGACTTGCTGCTGCAGAACCTTCCAGCAGCAACAGCATCTCCTGGAGGGAGCTTGTTGGAAATGCACAGTCTCCATCCCTCATCCCAGACCTGCTCAGTACCAATCTGTATTTCAACAACACCCCCGCCCCCCAGGTAAGGTTGGAATCTACCTGAAAGTTTTAAAAATGCTGATGCCCCGAGAGTTCCCTGGTGGCCTAGCGGTTAAGATTCCAGGCTTTCACTGCCATGGCCAGGGTTCAATCCTAGGTCAGGGAACTGAGATCCCACAAGCTACGTAGTGTGGCCAAAAAGCAAAACAAAATGCTGATGCCCCAAGCCTCACCCCACAGATGCTGGTGAGATTGGTCCAAGGCTGTCCCTGGGTACGGGGACTTCTGAAAACTCCCCAGTTTTCAAACTTCAATCCTAAGATTTAGCTAGAATTGGCAGAAAGCACCGAGTAGTCAAGAACACTCAGAAAGCAAGTGAACTGGAGTTGGAGCTGTGTGATCTAGGACAAGCCACTCACCCTCTCTGAGCCGCAAATTCCCTCTCTGTAAAACCAGGAACCTGACGGCACCTCCCTCCCAGGACTGTGGGTGTAAATGATGTGACGGTTCAGAGTGCTAAGCAGGGGACCTGGGATGTGGATAGTAAGTACTTCCTACATAAATGTTACTTTTAAGAAATGAAATCAGCAGCCTTAGAGCTAACAGCTGGAGTAGAGGAAACAAAACTCTATTTTTTAATGGATTTTTTTCTTTTTTAAAAAGATTGAGGTAATATTCATTTAACATAAAGTTAACCATCAACCATTTTATCTTAAAAATTTTTATTTTATGTTGGAGTATAGTTGATTAACAATGTTGTGTTAGTTTCAGGTGTACAGCAAAGTAATTCAGTTATACGTATACATGTATCTATTCTTTTTCAAATGGTCTACATCAACCATTTTCTCGCTTTTTTTTTTTTTTGCGGTACGCTGGTCTCTCACCGTTGTGGCCTCTCCCGTTGCGGAGCACAGGCTCCGGATGCGCAGGCTCAGCGGCCATGGCTCACGGGCCCAGCCGCTCCGCAGCATGTGGGATCTTCCCGGACCGGGGCATGAACCCGTGTCCCCTGCATCGGCAGGCGGACTCCCAACCACTGCACCACCAGGGAAGCCCTACATCAACCATTTCAAAGTGTACAGTTCAGTGACATTTAGTACATTCACAGTGTTGTACATCTGTCACCTCTATCTAGTTCTAAGACATTTTCATCACCCCAAAAGGAAACCCCATACCATTAAGCAGTCACTCCCCATCATCCCCTTCCTTCCCCTGGTTGCTAGTCAGCATTCTGTCTTTGTGGATTTACCTATTCTGGTTTTAGACTTTTTTAAGTGTCCTGCCCCTGGCGCCGTCCCCTCTCGGCATCCCAAGAGAGACTAGGAAAAGGCCCAGCTCTTTTTATCTCTGGGTCTTTCCACCTCTGGGATGACGGCTGCCCCCACCGGTGTCCCCCTCCGGCACCCTGGGCTTCACCCGTCAGCCACAGTTAATCCCAGCAGCAGGCCCCGTGTTCTGCTCTCCTGAGGCTGCCACAAATGAGAGGTTTCATCTCAGCTGGGTTTCTCCTAGTTAAATATTTAATAAATAAGACCTACAACTTGTGATGCTGAGAGTGTTTGATACTGAAATTAATGAGGGGGAGAGAGTCCCAGGCAGCCCACAGGTCCATCCATGCCTGAGCCTGGCCATGGGCACCCTGGTGGCGCAGACCTGGGCAGACATCTGGATCACCACGCTGGGCCATGCCATCCTGTGTCCCCTGGGTGTGGCCTCCCTCTCTAGCACTGTGTCTGGCACAGAGTAACCACATGATGCATATATATTAAAAGCGAGATTGTGTGTGTGTGTGTGTGTGTGTGTGTGTGTGTGTGTGTGTGTGTGTAGAGGAGATGGAGGAGAAAAAGGCAGGAGAGAGAGATGAGGGGGAAAGAAAATGGAGAGAGAGGGAGGGAGAGATGGAAGGGGAAAGAAAAAGATCTGGAAGGATCTGGAGGGAGGCAAGGAAGACAGTGATGGGGGAGGGAGAGAGAGACACAGAGAAAGATGAAGAGAGAGAGAGATGGAGGGAGAGAGGAGAAGAAAGAGAATATCATTTCCAGTATCTTTTCCCCTGCTCATCATCCTTGACAATCTTTTCCCCCCCTTTTCCCTCTGTCTCTCCACTTCTCATTTCCTTACTCACGCCTTCTTGCCAGCCCCTCATCCCTTTTCATTTCCTGTGTCTCTGTTATCTTTTAATTTTCTGTCTCAGTGTTTGTCCCCTTTCTCTTTCTCTTCATAAACCAACGTTTGGAGTATGTGCCTTATTCTTTCCCAGTCAGTCTTTAGCCAAAGACTGTGCGTGCGTGTGTGTGTGTGTGTGTGTGTGTGTGTGTATGTATGTATTGGGGGGAGTGAGGGAGAAAACAAACCTAGAAAAGAGTGTAGGAACATAGATGAACATTTAAAAAACCATGTTATGATACAAATGAACTTATTTACAAAACAGAAGTAAACTCGCAGACAGAGAGAGCAAATTTATGGTTACCAAAGGGGAAGGGGGGGATAAATTAGTCATTTGGGGTTAACAGATACACACTACTGTATATAGAGATAAACAACAAGGTCCTACTGTATAGCACAGGGAACTATATTTCATATAACCTATAGTGGAAAAGAATCTGAGAAAGAATAGATATATATTTATATGTATAACAGAATCAATTCGCTGTATACCTGAAACTAACACAACATTGTAAATCAACTATACTTCAATTAAAAAAAAAATGCCTTTCACCCAGGTCAAGGGCCAGAACACGGCCATGTCCTCAGATTCTCCCATGTGCCCATCCCCCATCACAACCCCTCCCAGATGAACCACTATTGAGGATTTTAAGGGAATCCTTAGCTGGCTCTTCTTTGTGGTTTTACCACCTAGGTATGCAATATAGTTAAATGTTTCATGGTTTTGAACTTTATAAATTTAAAATTACGTGATATGAATTATTTTGTATTTTGCCTCATCGGCTCACAATTACATTGGTAAGATCCATTCTTATTGTGGTGGCCGCGGCTCCTTCGTGGTCATATTTGTTCACTGATGATGAACATGTGAGTCTGTTCTCTTTTGGCTGCTGAAAATAAGCAACGTTGCTAGTTGTTATGGGTTTTGCTGCACGTGTGCAAGAGTCTCTTCAAGGTACACGCCTCGATGCAAACGTGCTGGATATTAAGATTAGTGCGTCTTCCATTTGACTAAATACTGCCAAACTGTTCTTGCAAAGTGCTAATCTACACTCCTGCCAACAGTAGCTGAGCATTCAAGTGGCTCAACACTTGGTGGCTTTTTAACTGCAACCTTTCTGGTGGATGTGTGACGATTTCTCATGGTGACTTGAGTTTGTGTTACCCGATTACAAAAATGGGTAAACATATTTTAATACGTTTATTGGCTGTTCAAGTTTCTTCTTTTATGAAATGCCTCTTCATGCCCTGTTCACTTTTTTTTTTATTGGGTTGTTTGATTTTTTTTTTTTCTTCCTATTGATCTGTAGGTGATCCTTACGTATTCTGGAAACTGGTCCTTCATCATTATATGCTGTGCAGTATCTTCTCTTAGCTTGTCTTTTGGTCTTTTTTATGACATCTTTTGATCAATAGCAGTTCTTAATTTTATTGTGGTTGAATTTAGAAATCTTTTCCTTTACAGTTTGTGGGGTTTGCATCTTATTTAATAAAATTGTTTCTACCCTGAGGTCATATTGTTTCTAAAACTTCTACAGTTTTGCTCATTGTATGTCTTTGATCAGCATGAAATTGATTTTTGTGTATAGTGTGAGGTAGGGGTCTGATTTCCTTTTTATTCCATAAGAGTTGTCCCAGCACCATTTGTTAAAAAGTCCATCCTTGCCTCAATGATCTGCAAGACAACCTCTCTGACTGTTTAACTTTTACTTCTTTTGGTCTTGTCTGTTTTCATGCTCAGCCAGTCAAACCACACATATTTATTGAGTGCCAACTATATACAAGGTACTGGGTTACAATGATGAACATGGCAGATGCAGTCAGTGCTTTCGTGGAGCTTACAGTGTCGCAAGGGTGACAGGTAAATAGCTATGGCCACTTAAGTTACAATTATAAATGCTATAAGGTTTTAGGAAGGACAAATCCAGCGTGCTCTGAGAGGAACACATAAAACAACCTCCCCCGGGACTTCCTTGGTGGTCCAGTGGTTAAGACTCTGCGCTCCCAATGCAGGGGGCCCAGGTTTGATCCCTGGTCCGGGAACTAGATCCTGCATGCTGCAACTAAAAGATCCTGCATGCCGCAACTAAAGATCCTGCATACTGCAACTAAGACCTGGCACAGCCAAATAAATAAATATTGAAAAAGAAAACCTCCCCCAAGGAAGTGGTGATAAACCCCCACTGTGGTGCTAAGTAGTGAAGAGACGCACCAGTGGCGAGTCTTTAGTGGAACTCTGATATAGAGAGGGCAGGAGTGGTGGGAAAGATGTTCTTCCCGGAGGGAACAGCATGTGCCAAGGTCCTGTGGTGGATGATTCAAAATTTGGTATTCATTTCAAAGGCACTGTCTGGTCACTGGAGCAGCAATGCAATGAGATTATATCTGTGAACAGCCCCCCTGACTGCTGTGTGGAGGATGAATTCTATGGGAGCAAAAAAGAAAGCCATGAGACCTGTGAGGATATCATTGTAGTCCTTCAAGGAAGAGACCGTGTGCCTTAGATTGGGATGGTGGCTGTGGAAATAGAATTCACTGGTCAGATTGAAAGATATTTTGAGCTGGCATAATTTCCCCCCTCCCTCTCCCCTCTCTTTATCTCTGTTCCTTTTCTGGTTGAGTTTTCTGGGTGAGGAAAGCAGTTTGTGTTCCTGCCAAGGATATTTGCTCTGAAGGATATATTTGCCACAGATGGTCCTGGGAAATCTAGCCGAGAGAGTCACTGGACAGCCCCTGGCCCCCAGGGTTTTCTGGATTTAATTCAACAGTGACCACTTGTTAATAACAATATGTTATTTATGAACAATGAGTTGATAGTTTTTCCTTCAAAACGCCGATTAGCTATTGCGTCATGTGTCACCCCAACTAACCCTAGTGAGATGAGTGAGGGAGAGAGACGAGGGTTTTTATATCAGTTTTACTTTGCATCAGGGCATCCTTGAGATCTCACCAAAAAATGTTGGTTTGGGGATTGGAATTCAGTACCTTGGCTTCTGGCCCAGTTCTGTTTTTATAAGATCACAAAATACTCTTTTGCAAACCATTTCCTACTAGAGTGCTCCTCGGTAATATACAGGGCTTCAGGTCCCTTGACTGTAAAATGGGAATTAAAATAAAATACCTATCTCTAAGCTTTGTGCCTGACGCATAGTGAGGACTCATTACATTTACCTACATGAATGCATTAGTGCCCTTCAGCTGCAAGGAGCAGAACACTCAAAGGGACTTAAGCAAGAATAGAGGAGTTGACTAGCCTATGAGACGGAAGAGTACAGAAAGTGACCCACTTCTGGCTTTTCTGGATCCACAAATCAGATGACATCATTAGGCTTTGGTTTCTGGGCTCTGCTTTTTGAAATTGGCTCCATTCTCCATGTGGACGGGACATGCCTGCAGTTCCAGACCTTTGGTCCTCTCCAAAGTGATTCTTTTTCCCAGCCATCCTCCCAGCATGCTCATCAAATGATTTATTGATTTTGATTGGCTGTGCTGGGGTTATGTGCTCATGCCTGAACCAATCACTGTGGGGGAAGGGGTGCTCTGATTGACTTAGGCTTCAGTCACATCATCGGGTCTCTGGCATTGGGGGTGGAGCCAACTCCACGGGAATGGGGAAGAGGAATGGTCCTTTTAAAGGTGTATTAGGGTGCACTAGCTGGTGTAAAAAACAACCCTCACATCTTCAGTGGCTTAGTACAGCAAGAATGTACTTCTCACTTACCTACAGCCCAGTCGGATAATCAGCAGGTGGCCTTCCACATTGTGATTCCAGGGCCCAGGCTCTTTCCATCTCGTGGCTCTACTATCCCGTAAGCGCTTGTAAGTCTTGCTTCTAGCCTGTAGGGGGATTAGGAAGGCTCACACAGGAGGTTTCGGTGAGTCACATCTAGAAGTAGTGAACCTCATTTCTGCCAGCATGCCAATCGCCCAAAATTTTGTCCCATGGTGTGTACCAGAGAGGGCTTCAGTAGGAAACAGAAGACACATCAAGAATTGAACTAAGAGACGTGGGCGGGCAGTTACCAAAGCAGAGAGGGAGGGAGGAACAGCTGCCCCACAGGAGCTGTAACCTGAGGAAGCCAACAGAATAAATGCCCCAACTTCATGCCCGTCCCCCGTATCCCACCAGGGATCCCCATTGTCCAAACCCACCTGGAAGCCAGAGGATAAGGAGCTCAATGAGGCTGTCTGCACAGGTCAGCCTCCTTGGGCATAGCAGAGTGGAGAAGGAGGAAGAATGGATTCTGGGTAACAGAAGACAGCCCGTACCATGGCTCACCTAACTGCAGAGCGTACCTGGACATTGAGTCCGTGTGTGCATCCAGGAGGAGGAGGTTTGGTGGACACATTACGTTGTCTTTTACACAAGGAGAAATCAGGTTCCCGGATGGCAAAAAAAAAAAAAAAATCTACTCTTCTGCTATTATTATTGTTGCTGGTTGTGGTGTGATTATTGGTTCTCTCTGCATGCTAATACCTCCTTTACTCTTTCCTCACCCTGAGAGTTCTTTCCCTTTCAGAGGAAATTTTTTGGTGTCCTTGAAAGGTGTTCAGTTTTATGCCAGGCTTGAGTGTGGGGTCCTCTGCTCAGACACCGGATAGTTTGGGTGTCAGCAGACAATCAGTGCCCCTGGCAAGGCCCTTGGCTTAAACCAAGGCTGTGGGAGGGAAGGTGCGTGGATGGGGTCAGAGAGGGCAGCTCCCTGCCCAGAGAAAGTGACTGTCTTGCTGGAGGTGAAACCTAGGAGAGGCCCTTCAGGCTGAGCCCAGGAAGGTGGACTCTGGTCCTACCGGCAGGAAGCAACTCTCCAACCCCACATCTGCTCCCTCCTCTCTTTGGCAGCCAGAAGTAGGTGCACAAGAGAAATTGTAGCCCGGATGTGCTAACAATGGCTCAATGGCTCGTGCCCACCCCACCCCAATCTGGTCCGGCTGTGTTAGAAGTGGATCCCCATCTCTAGCCTCCTGCAAGGTCAGCCCAGCGACTGTAACAGTGGCCTGTCCCCTCCCAGCCTCACCTACTTCTTTGAATCCCCCAAGACTTTGTGATGATGAGGCCAGCACTGTCTTGACTTCCTCCATTCAAGCTTAACTGGCCTCTCCTCCCCTCCATGGAGAGCAGAAGAGCAGCCCCTCATCGCCTCTGGCAGCCAACCGGCCAGGTCCCCTCCTTCCTCCAATCACTCCAAGATCCAGGACAACAATGAGAAGAGAGGTGGTCAGACCCAAGTCCTCCAGGGCGGTGTGTGGGGTCCACCTCTCATGAGCTCCATGCTTCCTGGTTTTCATCACCTTCTTCCCAACTTTGTCGCATCCCTGCTTCTGACAGTAATGGCAGCACAGATTCAAATCTCAGCTGGACCACTGGCTGGCTTGGGCAAGTGACTTACCCTCCCTGTGCTCCAGTTTCCTCATCTGTCAATAAAGACAGTCATAGTAACAAGAGTCCTGGACAATAGGGTAAGCACCTCACTTGTATCAATTAAATTCATCCTCTCAATGCCTTAAGGGGTGGGTACCATTGTCATCATCCCATGTAGCAAAAGAGAAAACCAGGACAGAGAGGTTCAGTAGCTTGTCTGAGGCTTCCTACCCCACGAGCAGCTCAGGTGGGGTTTGAATCCAGGCTGTCTTGGCTCCAGAGCCTGTGCTCTTCTTAATCAATAACAGCAGTAATGATGATGTCCTAATTCAATGTGTTATTGAACAGATTTAATGCAATAATGTAGGCAAAAGAGCTTCGTCCAGTGCCCAGCACATAATCACTTAATATAGATGTTAATTATAATTACATCATTTTATATTATAGAGTTATATAGTAAGATATAAACACATGCTGTAAATACTTAATGTATTAATATGTAGTTCTGTGTTATCGTTATAGTACAGGGGCCAGCAAATTGTTTCTGCAACAGGCCAGATAGTAAAGATCTTAAGCTTTGTGGGCTATAAGTCTCTGTCGGAGCCATGCAGCTCTGCTGGTGGAGCAGAGGCACCCATGGACAATATGTAAACAAACAGCTGTGGCTGTTTTCCAATAAAACTTTATTTATAAAAACACACCATGGGCCGTAGTTTGCCAAGACCTGATACAGTAAGTATTAATATATGTCAGCAATTTCTTTTCTGTGTTCCTCTGTTTAGATCCTTCTTTTCCCTTCCTTTCTCACAAGGCCATACTTTCTTTTTCTTCTTTGTTCTGGTCTTTTAGGAAAGCGTGTCAGGCCAAGGAATGTACACTCTCTCCTAACACCAGGCTTGTTTGTCCGATAAGACATGCAGAGTGAGGGTAGCAGACCCCTACCTCACACTGCTCCTTGCCCATTGCTGAGTTTCTCTGCCTCAGGGAAACCCATGAGGATCTCCAAGCTCCTTTCCCCACAGCAATCCCCCCCCCCCCCCCCCCCCCCCCCCCCCCCCCCCCCCCCCCCCCC